>NW_017673076.1:12759-31524 GCF_001879085.1 Nicotiana attenuata | reverse complement strand
AGATAATTAAGAGAAGCATTAAATGCCTGCAGCAGACGTGGTCAGAGCACTCGATGGCTTTTTCAGCTGGCGTATGGCCATACGTCACGGGCATCACGTCACCGATCATATCGTTTATTATCATTACTCTCTAATAAACGATGGGACTATCTGTATTGGGTGATACCCTTTTTGCTTGAGCCCGACCGGGTTGGGTCCGGTCCGGGGCAAGTCGGGGCCATCGAACCCGACCTGGATGCAAGGTAGAACGACGGCCACGTCAACAACCGAGGTCGAGTCATTTCGAGACCGTTGCAGAGCTCGATATGAGTCACCACCGGATGGAGAAACACACAAGGTCGGAAGCCGGACTCGTAACGGATAACCAAGCGTCGCCGGATATCTCGCCCAAACGTGATTTTCTCAACCACTTCAGGCCATTAAGGCGTAATTACAGGGATCCACGATGTAATTAATTTACCTACCTTATTTTTACCCTTAATCAGAATGTATAAAAGGGGAGAAGACCCCATAAAGAGGGGATCGAAAAACCATTACACTAGGGTACCATCTCTCTCAATTCTTGTACGCTATCAAGCACAATTGTTCTAAGCAATATTATATTCTGCGATTATTTACTTTAGCAGCAATTGTTGAGTCTTTATCTTTTATTTTCCTCAATCCAAACCTTTTGTATCTTTTAGTTCACGGATCCTTAAAACCCCATATAAATTCAATTGTTATCCGGATTCCAGGGTAAACAAGTTCATCAAAACCAAATACAGCGTAAATGATGATTTCCACCAATGAAAATTCATAACTACATTGGAGTCGAAGTGTATGTCGAACTGAAAAATGAAAACAAAGACTTTGGAATGTCTCATAATGATCACATAAATGGCAGTGAATTAAAATTATTCCAAATGGAATTAAATAACCTGTTCATACGATTATGTGCATAGTGGCAACATACAAGGGATATACAACGGTGATACAGTCAAGATGATTGGGCTAGGCCCTATAACGATATTGAGGAAGTTTGATATAAGACACTGGAATAATAGCGGACCATATGTAAAGATATATTGTTGAAGATCAAGTTACCAAGACAAGGATACTCTCGTTAGAGCACTGAAGCAATATGCAGTTATTAAGAAATTTTTTTTTTAAGGTTAGCAGGTAAGTGCAACAAGGTATGAATTTTGTATGTTTACATGTATATTTTTCGTATATATGTGTATTTCATTGGTGAGTTGTTTTGTGTATATCATTGTTGATTAATTCTGTATGTTTCATGTATATCTTTTGTATAGCTGCCTATGTCTGTGTTAAAAATATGTGCTTGTGTGTGCTTCCAGTTTATATATCAATGTATTTCTTCGGGTGGTTTTATTATTTGATTAGGAAAGTGATTTTTGTGAACCTGTTTTGTGTAGCTATAACCTTGTACGCATTGGCAACAATTATGTGTGGTATTTTAAGTCTTCAAGCTTGAATGAATTGAGAACGTTCAAAATTAGAAAATTAAATAATATGTGCACTTGCTCGTTGAAGGATAAGACTTATAAGAGAGGAAATTTAATACTAAAATAAAACTTATTCAATTAACTTATCCTATACAAAATTTGATAATGAATTATAAAAATAGCCTGAGAGCAGATAGTTAATGCGTTTAATCTGTTGAACAAGGTTTTAAAGTTTGTCCGTGACCCCTAGATGCCGAAGGCGTCCTTGGGATGATCTCTTAGTTCCTACGGGGTTGAGATTCTTCTTACCTACAAATAGAAGAATATGCAATAAAAGCACTTCAAATTGTTGAAATAATTTTTTTATTATCTCAGGTGAAGTGTTGAGCCTCCCGACAATGTATCGCTAGCTAGTGAGTTCATTGCTAAAAAGATGCTACCTAATGATAACCCCTCCTCCCCCCTCCCCCCCTAAATAGAATTAGCAAGGGAATTTTACTAGTTAGCTACAAAATTTGTCATTAGCTAATTCCTATTTCTTAGTAGCGTCAAGAAAAAGTCGAGGTAATGAGAGTATTACCATGGAAAAATATTCTGATCCATAGATGATATACACACCAAACAACGTAATGAAAGATGTTTACCTCGAAAATACGAGTAACAATTAAAATTGGTTTGTGGTTTTAAAGATACGTGATTTAGTTCAATACCAATTAACAATCAAGAAATATGAAGTAGAGATGAAAGATAAAAGTGAATCAAACCAATATTAGTCAACAGCGATGACCTCGAGAAGGTGACCTCGAGGTGGCTTAGGGCAGTAAGAACAATTAAGTAAGAGAATCAAAATAAGAACAATTTAAGCTGAGGAGCAATTCTGATGAACAACAGACAAAAGTAGAGAGTATATTCTTTGTTCAGTAAAAGATGATGTTACAAATCATTGGAGTTCCCCTTATATAATGGGGGAACCCTAAATAAGGAATATTTTCATTTACAGTAGGGAATATTCTTATTACAACTGTCTAACCGTCTAGTATGGAATCGTACGATCCTACTCCGTAATTTGCACCATAATTTTAGGGACGTGGCAGGAATCTAACTCGTTCTGGTACAAATCCATAACGGTACTATTTCGAGGCAGAACATGCCCGACCTCGGCACGCACCATGCTTAGCCTTCGAACTCGGATCTGGTTCCTGGAGCTCGAACCTGGCCTTACCCAGACTCGGACATTGGACGACCTCTCAAGTATATAGACCGAAGGCATTTGATCTCGACCGTATACAGATAGTCCTCGCGTTTCTTAGAATAAGATGAAAAAAAACATTTTTGATCCTTGCTTTCCCGTAGTCTTTAGCGATGACTTCATTTCTGTGATGCAGGTAACGTCCCGTTGGCCCACTTCCCCAAAAGCATTGAATGCATGTCAGTATTGGTCGGCCACTAGCGTCGCCGAACCGTCATTATCCTTCTATAAATATGAGGCGATTCTTCTGAGTAAAGAACTTTACTCTTACTTTACTTCTTCTCTATCTTCATCTCTTTCCCTAATCACATGTTTCCACTGCTTCTTTGAGCGCCGGAAAATGCCAAACTCCTATAAGAAATGCCACATCCCTGTGTGACCCGTATTTTTTATCTTGCAGTCATGGCTAAAACTTCCGAATCGATCCCAAAAAATGATAAAGCATCATCTTCTTCTACTTCCCAGGCGGCCAAACTAGTGGTGCCGCCAACTCTTGAGGAAATCACCCCCGGCCCCTGTGTAATCAAGAAGGACTTTAGCATTGAAAATCCCCCCAACGTCAAAGGCCGATGTGAGCACGCATCTCGATATATTAGCTTGATGTTGAAGAAGCTCATCAAGGATATGAGGAAGGACTGCGCCTAGGGAGATGGGGTCGAGATCCGGATCCCGACCCCAGGAAAACATTATTACCCACGTGGAGGGTTTTTTTAAGTGTTTACACGTATGCCTTCACACTGGTCCCCTTGATTTGGCGGTGATCGACTTCTGCAAAACATACGAAGTCACTCTCGGTGAGATTCACCCCTCTTTTGGGCGCATCGCGATCATGCTACACTTCTTTACTGAAAAGGCCGAGGGGTTAGAATTCACCCTCAGTCACCTGATCCTGTTGTATCGGCCCCAGCTATTTCGAGGGCTCATCAAGTTGCAACGTCGAACAGCGAAAGCCATCATTGCCATTACTGACGAGACCAAAGATCGAGGTTGGATCAGCCGGTTCGACAGAGTAAGAACCTCGGATGTTATTCCTGGGGACAAAATGCCGTTCCCGGAGAATTGGAGTTTTAATTGTAAGGGGAATTCCTTTCCCCGGTATCTATCCATGATTTGCTTCTTCACCTCATAATACCTTTACCCCTGTTTTGGCAGCCACTGCCTGGGAGCCCCTCGCGGTGCCGGACCTCGAGGATTGGGTCCGAAAGTTAGTTGCCACTTCTTCTTATGATGGGCACAAGTGGCGTGAATTAGCGAAGGACCAGTGTGAGGCCAAGAACCACGGTAAGTTTTTTTCTGAGATTCAAATACTTTTCATATACTGGAGGTGTTAATTTACTCATATTTATCTGTGCAGGCCTTGGAGATGCATCTGAGATGAGGTCGGCCTCGCCCGGTGAGAAGATCAAGTCTTCGATTTCGAAATCGGAGAAGGACAATAAAAGGAAGAGGGTTTCGAAGCCCGAAGACCCTCAAGACAAGAAAAACCCTACTCGTAAGCTGCGGAAGAGGTTTGCTCAAGCGGGCGCTGATTCTGCCCATTGTTCCCCGGATGACGAAGAAAATGATGATGAAGAGTCGGCCCTGGTGCCTCGAGCCAGGAAACCCATCAAGGCTGCCAAGCCCTTTGTCCCATAGATCTCATCTGGCGGCAAGGGAACTCCGAAAAAGGATGCGGGCGAGGCACCTGTGTCCCCGGAGGTCGAGATTGTCCCTCCATCTTCGACAACTATACCGGAGGGGGAAAATGTTGAGACCGCCGAAGTTAATGAGAACACCCCGAGTGAAGAGCTTGGGGCTGCAACAATAGGTCACTCCCTTTCTTTGCCAACTTATTTTGAGGGGGCAATCGAGGAAGCCAACGCTCTGCATACGCCCGATCCGAGCAAGGTCCTTGAGGAGGATGCCTTCCAGGGTTTCTATGATGCGATTGAGGATGCCAATGACCTTAATGATGCATCCGCCATCTTCGAAGAGGCTCAACATCTCCTCTCTCGGGTGAGTACTTAATTTCAATATTGCAATTTTCTTTTTTCTTTCTTTTCTATTGACTGATATATCTCCATTCCGCGTACAGGCCACCGTAAAGTTCAAAGCTGAGCTGAGCCAATGTGAGGCCGAGCTCAAAAATGTTTCGGGCAAAGAGAAGGCTCTAAGGCTCTTATGTAGCCAAATGGAAGAGGAGCTTAAGGATCTCCGGCCCGCATTGGTCAAAGCTCAAAAAAGCGAGTCCGCGCTAGATGCAGGTAACTGTGATTTTAACAAAGTAGGGCCTTCTTGGCCCTACTTCGGAGGCTAGCACTTCGATATCTCAGCTGCAGCAAAAGCTAGAGATGATTGGGCAGCTCCGGAGCAAGGTTGATCAAGTTAAAGCTGATTTTCATCAATGGAAGAAGAACATGGATCAACTTGCAGCCGACAAAGAAGCTGTTACGGTCCAACTGGCCTCAGCTGAAACCTAGCTACGGGGCATTCAAGAGAAAGGTCTGGCTCAGGCCAAGAAGATCGAGGAGTTGGAGGCTGAGCTTGCTAGAACCCGGGCCAAAACAGTACAGGCCAAGGCTAAAGTTGTTCAAGCTAAGGCTGAAGCTGAGAAGACGAGGGTTGCGGCTGATAAATCCATAGCCATGTACTTAGGGGACGCTGCAACCGTTCAAGATAAGTTGAAGGAGGCCTCCGATTGGGGAAGGCGGAGCAATGATTTGGCTAGGTGCCGAGCTCGGAGGGAGACTCTCGAAGAGATTCATGCCCGGGGATTCGATCTTGCTGAGGAGATAGCCGAGGCAAAGGCGCGGGAAACTGATGCCAGGTTTTTTGTCTCCTCTGATGATGAGGACGTATTGAGTGGCTCCGGGGACGGGGAAAGTGAAGAAGATGTTCCTGAGGGAGATGGGGCTCCTGATGATAGAGCTGCTGAAGATGCAGTTTTTGAAGATAATGCTTCTGGGGATGTGACCCCGACAATAGATTAGATTTTCATTTTCTTTTCTGTGTAAGGGCCCTTCTAGGGCATTGTAAATATGTCCTGTAAAATTCCCTTCATGAATATAAAGTAGCTTTTAGCTCTATCCTTAACTTGTGTTAAATTTTATTTTGTCCTCATTTGCGAAAGACTTTGATAATTCAAACAATCAGTCCGAGTTTTTATTCGGATTCAGAACATAATAAACCCTTAGGTTCTTATTGATCAATGTAAAATCAATTTGGTGTGAGCTCGGAATAATGGGACTCTTGACTTCGAGTTGAGTGAGAGTGCAGTCTCGTATAATATGTTTTTGGCCCTTAAGCCTTTCGAATCTAGCCTTAGGATCTTATATATCGGTCCTTAGGCTCTTCAAATTTGGTCGATTCGGCCTATTAGAATGGCTATATAATATTTCCCTCATGTCGGCTTAAAAGACTTGGTGAGAAATTATGCCTTAGCATGTGTTTTTTTTTTGCACCCATAGGTTTTTTCGAAGGTTCGACATTTCGGAACCTTATTAGTAATTTTTTTGGGTAAACATAATCGAATACTTCTCGAGGTATTTCCGAAGGCCGATGTTATCGAGGCCCTTGGATTACTCGATGGCTGAATTTATCGAAGCCCTTTATATTTTGCTTTTGCCGAGGGTAGCCTGATTTAACCGATTTTTACAAAGTGTTTGAAGGCCTTTAATTTATGGCGGAAGTCGGATGTTTCCGAGCCGCATTATTTCGGCCGTAGCCTTTTATATGACCGTGGTCTTTAATATGACCGTAGCCTTTAATTTGGCCGTAGCCTTCGGGTGTGTCTCTTGGACTTGTTCCCCGATAAATTTTCAAACTTATCCAAAAAGTTAGTCCCCGAGTATATTGGCCTTGGCCTTTGTTTCGGGGGGATGCCTCTTTGAGGTCTTATGAGTCCAAGTTGTTGGTGACTCGGATGCAGTGACTGTCGATGACAGTCCCCGAGTATTCGGAGGTGTTCTTATGCTTTGGCTCTTAAGCCGTTTCCCGTAGGATTATTAGTGTAGTGTTCGCGTAATAGTAAACAAATTGCTTTTGATATTGACAAAATGCTTCTTTAAATAATTGATACATACGTACATGCTTTGTCGTCGGGGCTTGACTATTCTATATGGACACGGTTCATCTGAGCGTTTGGCCCATTACAAAGTTTTCCTATCGAGGCCCTCTTAGGCGTGAAGTGTTTTCCTTGAAAATATAATCCCCGAGGGTGATGCCCCCTAGTATTCGAGGCTGATTGAAGAGAAACCTTGAGTACTGCTAAGTTCTCCTTAGGTAGCACATAGTTTTTGCCTCGTTAAAACCCTTGCCGGTAAAATCCATTTGGGACAAAATCAGATCTAAGGGAAAAAGAGTGCAACACATGCTTTAAAACCTAAGGCCTTTGTGTAGAAATATGATGCCTTCGAGATCGTATGCCCTCGATCGACGGCTTGTAATGAGTTAGCTTTGAACTCAAATGTATAAAAGGATAAAGGCGTACCTTAGTAGTAGTACCGTTTGAGCAATGATATGTTCCAATTGTTTGTAAGTTGTTCACCTTCCATTGTGCTGAGTTTAAAAGATCCTTTACCGACAATTCCGAGGACTCGTTACGGTCCTTCCCAATTCGGGCCAAGTTTCCCTTCATTTGGGTCTCGAGTATTGAGGGTGACCTTTCGTAGGACTAGGTTCCCGATTCCAAAAAATCGAAGGTTGGTTCTTCTGTTGTAGTATCTTTCGATCCTTTGCTTCTGTGCGGCAATCCGAACAAGCGCTGCTTTTTTGCTTTTCGTCCAATAACTCGAGGCTGGCGTTCATGGCCTCGTAGTTTGACTCCTCTGATGCATGCCGAAACCTGGCGCTGGGCTCTCCAACTTCGATGGGGATGAGCGCCTCAGAGCCATATACTAGAGAGAACGGGGTGGCCCCCGTACTGGACTTTGATGTGGTCTGATATGCCCAAAGGACCTTGGGTAAAACTTCTCTTTATTTTCCCTTTGCATTGTCCAATCTTTTCTTCAAGTTCTGAATGATAGTTTTATTTGTTGACTCGGCCTGTCCGTTTCCGGTTGGGTGGTACAGTGTCGATAAAATCCTCTTTATTTTATGGGCTTCGAGGAACTCCATTACCTTGCTATCGATGAATTGCTTTCGGTGTCACACACGATCTCGGCGGATATCCCGAATCGACATATAATGTGGTCCTAGATAAAGTCAATAACTTCTTTTTCTCGGACCTTCTCGAAGGCCTGCGCCTCCACCCACTTAGAGAAATAGTCAGTCATAAACATGATAAATTTAGCTTTACCTGGGGCCGTTGGTAGGGGCCCGACTATATCCATTCCCCATTTCATGAAAGGCCATGGGGATAGGACCGAATGAAGTTGTTGTCCAGGTTGATGGATCATTGATGCGAATCCTTGACACTTATCACATTTTTTGACAAATTTCTTGGTACCATTTTCCATGTTATCCCAGTAGTAACCTGCTTTGACAATTTTCCGAATCAAAGACTCGGCGCCGGAGTGATTCCCACAAGGCTGATGGATCACTGATGCGAATCCTTGACACTTATCACATTTTTTGACAAATTTCTTGGTACCATTTTCCATGTTATCCCAGTAGTAACCTGCTTTGACAATTTTCCGAACAAAGACTCGGCGCCGGAGTGATTCCCACAAGTGCCTTCATGGATTTCTCGAAGGACATAATCGGCGTCTCCTGACCCCAAACATACTGCCAACGGCCCATCGAACGTTCTCCTATATAGTGTTCTATCTTCATCCAATGCTAACCTAGAAGCCTTGGCTCGTAAGGTCCTTTGTTCTTTGTGGTCTGGGGGAAGTTCTCCATTTATCAAATAGTTAATATATTTATTCCTCAATCCCATGTTAGGCTCGTTGAATTTATCTCAGCATGACCCTCTTCAACGATAGACCTTGATAATTGGACAACAACTCCCTGGACGATGTCATCTTCTTCAACCGAGGATCCCAGATTAGCAAGTGCGTTGGCTCCGCTATTTTGCTCTCGGGGCACATGGTCCAGAGTCCATCCTTTGAAGCAGTGTAGAGTTACCTGTAGCTTATCCAAGTACCATTGCATTCTCTTCCCGAACCTCGAAGCTTTTGTTTACTTGGTTTACGACTAATAGAGAGTCGCACTTGGCCTCGATGACTTCTGCTCCCAAGCTTTTAGCTAGCTCAAGACCTGCAACCATGGCCTCATACTCGGCCTCATTGTTAGTTAATCTTGAAGTTTTGATAGATTGCCTAATAGTATCACCTGTGGGTGGTTTCAAGATAATGCCGAGCCCGGGCCCCTTCACATTCGAGGCACCGTCCGTGAAAATTGTCCACACCCCTGATGTTGTGCCCGAGTTCAGCAGGAGTTCTTTCTTTACTTTGGAAAAGAGGGTTGGCGTAAAATTGGCCACGAAGTCGGATAGGATTTGAGACTTGATGGCCATTCGGGGTTGATATTCGATATCGTACCGCTAAGTTCGACGGCCCATTTGGCAAATCGGCCCAATAGGTCAGGCTTATGTCAAACGTTTCGAAGAGGGTAAGTGGTTAATACACATATAGGATGACATTAAAAATAAGGTTTTAACTTTTGAGATGCGCTTATCAATGCAAGTGCTAATTTCTCTAAATGAGGGTACCTAGTTTCAAGATCTCCTAGAGTCCGGCTTACATAATAAATAGGAAATTGCGTACCTTGCTCTTCTCGAACTAGTACCCCACTTACCGTTATCTCAGATACTGCCAGGTATAAATAAGGCCTTTCGTCTTCCTTCGGGATGTGAAGCAATGGCGGGCTTGACAGATATCGCTTTATTTCTTCCAAGGCTTCCTGACATTCCAGGGTCCATGCCAAATCATTTTTCTTTTTGATCAAGGAAAAGAACCGGTGACTCTGATCCGATGATCTCAAAATAAATCTACCCAAGGCTTTATCTGATAGTGTTAGCCTTGTTAGCCTTAGCACGACCTTCACTCTATCCACGATCGTGATGTCCTCGATAGCCTTGATCTTATTGGGATTGATTTCAATACCCCGATTCGATACCGTGAAGCCGAGTAACTTCCCCGAGCCAACTCCGAAGGCATATTTCTCCGGGTTAAGCGTCATTTTGTTTTTTCTCAAAATTGCAAACATTTCCTGCAAATGTACTAAATGGTCCTCTACGCGCAGAGATTTAACCAACATGTCATCAATATAGACTTCCATTGTTTTACTATTTGTTCTTCAAACATTTTGTTAACTAGGTGTTGCTATGTATCTCCAGCGTTTTTTAGTCCAAAGGGCATTACGTTATAACAATAAGTTCCACACTTAGTTATAAATGAAGTCTTTTCCTGGTCCTCCGGGTTCATCTGAATTTAATTGTACCCGGAGTAGGCATCAGGAAAAGTTAGGATCTCGTGGCTAGCCGTGGCATCGATCATTCGGCCGATGTTTCGGACATACTTTGTTCAAGTCCTTATAATCCACACACATTCTACGCTTATTCCCTTTTTAGGAACAACAACTACGTTTGCTAACCATTCGGGATACTTTACCTCCCAAATGGATCCTATTTTAAGGAGTTTGGTTACCTCGTCTTTTATGAAGGCATGCTTTACCTCGGACTGAGGCCTCCTCTTTTGCTTTATCGATTTGAACCTGGGATCGGTGCTCAACCGATGTGTGGTGATTTCTGGCGGGATCCCTGTCATATCCAAGTGGGACCAAGCAAAATAATCCATAATATCAATAAGAAATTGAATGAGTTTTTTCCTAAGTTCAGGGATCAATCTCGTTCCTAGGTATACCTTTTTCTCCGGCATGTGCTCGATCAAAATGACCTGCTCCATTTCCTTGATAGTTGATTTTGTCGCATCAGATTCTTCGGGAACGAGGAAGATTCGAGGGGTAATGAAATCCTCATCTTCGTCTTCGATCACCTTTTTCTTTGACTTCATCGAGGCTGGAGGCGGTAATTGCTATTTGGTGGCTTGCTTATCTTTAGGACTCGACTTTTCCGAGGTTGGGGGCTCTGGAATCGGTCCTACTTCCTCGATCGCAAACATCTCTTTTGCAGCATGTTGCTCCTTATAGACTGTTTTTATCCCTTCCTCTGTCGGGAACTTCATCATCTGGTGAAGAGTTGAAGGAACTGCCCTCATGTTGTGTATCCATGGTCTCCCGAGGAGTGCATTATACCTCATATCACCTTCGATGACATCGAACTTTGTATCTTGTTTAGTCCCGGCTATGTTTACTGGCAAGATGATATCTCCCTTTGTTGTTTTGCTTGCCATGTTGAAGCCATTCAGGACCCGGGATGTAGGTACGATCTGATCTTGTAGGCCGAGTTGTTCCACGACCCTCGCTCTAATTATTTTTGTTGATCTACCTGGATCCACTAAAACACTTTTAACTTGAATTTTATTCAAAAGGATAGAGATTACCAAGGCGTCGTTGTCAGGCTGGGATATGCCTTCTGCTTCTTCGTCACAGAATGATAAGACGTCCTCGGGCACATTACTCCGGGTCCGTTTTTCCCTGGTGATCGACACTTTGCTACGCTTGATTATGGGTCGTTGAGGGACGTCGACCCCGCCAATGATCATGTGGATCACATGTTGTGGTTCTTCCTGTTCGTTTCCCCTTGCATCTCTCTCCATGAGGTGATTCTTAGCCCGATCACTTAGGATTTCTCGAAGGTGACCCTCGTTAAACATGCGAGCCACTTCCTCCCTTAGCTGTCTGCAATCTTCTGTCCGATGACCATGTGTACCATGATATTTGCACATCAAGTTCGGGTTTCTTTGAGAAGGATCGGTCTGTTTTGGCCTGGGCCACTTGGTGTCTTTAATTCTCCTAATAGTGGAGACAATCCCTGATGCATCGATGCTGAAGGTTTATTCTGATAATCGAGGAGCTTCTGCAGGGTCGAAGTACTTGTCAAATCCACTTCTGTTCATGAGTCCCCGAGAAATTTGACATCGGTTGTTTCTTCGATCACTCCGAAGAGTGTTGCGGCTTGGGCCACCGTCCCTTCGATCGGCATATGGCTGATACTACTCTTTGTTGAATCTCGATTATCAAGCTTTGTCCTTAGGAGCTTGGCTGCGAATCTGAAAGGATATACTAAACCCGAAAGGGCTCCCAACTGGTCGTCCTCGACCCTGATCTTTGACTGATAACGAATATGCACATCCGACAAAGTCACAGCTGGATATTCAATCAAGTTCTGCTTCAAATGCCGAGAAGCGATCGAACTTCTTTCATTCAGGCCTTGCATAAAGGCCTGCACTGCCTAGTCATCGAAGACCGGTGGTAATTCCATTCTTTCTTTCAGAAATCGGGACACGAACTCCCTTAGCATCTCTTCATTCTTTTGCTTAATTTTGAAGACGTCTGACTTTCTCGTGGCCACCTTTATGGCCCCGGCGTGCGCTTTCACGAAGGATCCGCTAACATAGCAAACGAATCAATAGAGTTAGGAGCTAAGTTTTGATACCAAATCATGGCTCCTTTGAGAGTGTTTCCCAAACTTTTTTAACAATACTGACTCGATTTCATCATTATTCAAGTCATTTCCTTTGACCCCCAGGTGTATGAAGTAATATGCTCGTTAAGGTCCATTGTTCCGTTGTATTTGGGTATGTCGGGCATGCGGAACTTTTTAGGAATGGGCATCGGTGCCGCACTCTTAGGGAACAGTTTCTGTATGAATTTCTTGGCGTCTAAACCTTTCAAAAATAGAGGTGCCCCTGGTATCTGGTCTACACAGGAGTTGTAGGTCTCCACTTTTTTTATCATTGTCTTCAATTTTTGTTTCTCCCAGACTCAATCCTGTTAGTAAGCTCTTCGAGCATTTTCATAATCGTGGGGTCAGTCCCCGAGCAGTTTTCATTAGATCCATCTAGCGTAGGGTCAACACGTTGATTGTTTTCGTGTTCAGCTATGCTCGGGGTTTTATTTTTAATTTGTAGTTGAGCGATGGCGACTTGCTGAGCCTGCAACATCTCCAATATTACTTGGAGACTGACTCCCCCATTTCCTACTCCTGGCATACCTTGGTCCCCTGGTCGGGCTCCCTGCGTGCGTTCCCTACTGGGTCTCTGCCTGCACCCGTGTTTAGAGCATTGTGCGAACTTATATCAACTGGCTCCATATTTGGCCCTCCCTCCGGGTTTATGGGTGGTACGCCGACTCCTATACCGTTGTTTTCTCCAAGACCCTCACTGTCATGAACTTGTGCGTTTTGTGTAAATTAACAGTATTATCTTTATCCAACGTGTATAACGAGAATCAGTAAAGAAATAGTTACTATTATCTTTAGCCCCACGGTGGGCGCCAAACTGTTTACCTCGAAAATATGAGTAACAATTAAACTTGGTTTATGGTTTTAAAGATACATGATTTAGTTCAATACCAATTAAAAATCAAGAAATATGAAGTAGAGATGAAAGATAAAAGTGAATCAGACTAATATTAGTCAACAGCAATGACCTCGAGAAGGTGATCTCGAGGTGGCTTAGGGCAGTAAGAACAATTAAGTAAGAGAATCAAAATAAGAACAATTTAAGCTGAGAAACATTTTTGATGAACAACAGGCAAAAGTAGAGATTATATTCTTTGTTTAAAAGATGATGTTGCAAATGATTGGGGTCCCCTTATATAATGAGAGAACCCTAAATAAGGAATATTTTTATTTACAGTAGGGAATATTCTTATTACAACTGTCTAACCGTCTAGTACGGAATCGTACGACCATACTCTGTAATTTGCGCCATGATTTTGGGGACGTGGCAAGATTCTAGCTCGTTCTGGTACAAATTCGTAACGGTACTATTTCGGGGTAGAACATGCCCGACCTCGGCACGTACCATGCTTTACCTTCGAACTCGGGTCTGGTTCCTGGAGCTCGAACCTGGCCTTACCCCGACTCGGACATCGGACGGCCTCTCACGTATATGGATCGAAAAGGTATTCGATCTCGACCATATACAAAAGACATGAAAAAGGAGTTTGGTGTAAGCCTAAGCTAAATTCAAGCTTAAAGAAAAAAGGAAAAGGCAATTCAATTATTGAGAGGGAATCTTATGAACTTATAACAAGCTGCCAAGCTACTTACACATTTTGGAGAACGTACGGATTATTAATCCGATTGACTTGTATAGATTGTAATCGTATCAAAACTTAATTACCTATTCACAAAGGGGGAATTAGGGACAATAGAATAGCAATTTCACAAACTATTTAGTCGAGATCGAGAGGTAAGATAGCGACTGACGGGCTTCCAACCCTTTCTGCAATTAGATTAGGTTAATTGGATAAAACCTTAAAACTCAAATCAATAGGATGAATCAATTAACTTAGGCCCTATGATTGATAAGAAACTAAGGTGATTCACGACCTAATACTTAGTTAAATTTAATTAATCGAACTATCCTTGATTTTTACTTTGACTTCATGTTTCGAAGGTGATAAACCTATTAAAAACATTTCGTGCAAGCTCTCTTGGGATTCGATTCATGGAATACTTCCATTTTACTATATTTTACTGTTGCTGCTACTACTACTATTACTGTTACTATTATATTAGGTTGTTTAAGTCTAGTTAAATCTTAGGTCAAGCTAATTGTCACAATCCAAATCCCACCATAGAGGACGTGATGGTACCTGGTCTCTAAAACTAGGTAAGTGGATCACTTACAACAGTTAAATCAGTAAAGACATGGTATAATGAAACATAATTTATCATAACTGCGGAAATAAAGGTAAAACAAGCCAAACCGGCGATATCCACAAATATTTCTTCAATTTAAAGAGTCACGAGCTCTAACTGAATACATAGAATTATCTCAAAGTGCACTGTCATTCGGATAGTAAATTGACAGTATAAATGTAAGGAAAGGACTCGAAAAGACTGCGACGATCAAAGAAGCTATACCTTGAATCCTCGCGAACGAAGAAGCTCTTACTGCCTGGGTCTGCTACCTCCAACACCTAGATCTCAAACAAACTAAGTCAATACTCTAAGAAGCCTTCATGCTAATTAACCTCCAGACGGCTCGAATCCCAATCCAAATCGTGAAAATCTCCTCCAAAATCGCCCAATTTGAGCTCCAAATCTCAAAATATGTTAAAATAACTAAAACCCTCGAAATATAATTATATAAGTCTGCCCAGGGGTCCCTTCGCGATCACGGGACCTACCACGGGATCGCGAAGAACAAATCACACTCTGGACAACAATCCTCCTACACGAACGCGACCTCCCACACGCGAACGCAAAGGCCAACCACTTGGCGCCCCATCCAACTCTCCCTCTGTGCTAACGCAACGCACAGGACGCGAATGCGATATCAAATCCCTCTAGGCTACACGTGATAGCCTTATTGAGAAAGCGTAGGGAAAATCACTAGCCATCGGGATGAACACCTGAAAATCTGCAACCCCAAACATGAGAGAAATGGTCCAAAACTTATTCGAAACACACCCGAGTCCGCCAAGACCCCGTCAAATAATGCCATCAAATACCAAAATATAACACAGACCTACTTGAGGCGTCAAATCATACAAAATAATATCAAAACCATGAACCGCACACCAATTAAAGCTTAATGAACTATTTCAAAATTCCAATTTCTAAACTTATGTCGAATATGCCTAAACAACTCGCAATGATCTCAAATCTTACACACAAGTTATAAATCACCACATAAACCTATTTCATGGCTCATATACATGTGCTTCTGTGTACTAGCTTCTATGTGATATGATTTGGACTGGATGCATGTGACCACGCCGGGAGAATTGTACAGCTATGCGTGTGACCACGCTGAGTGGATTCTGTTGTTATGACTGTGATCACGTTGGGTGAATTGTGTTGACATGTTTGTGACCACGCCAGGCGAGTTGTTTTGATATGCTTGTGACCACGCTGAACGAATTGTATTGATAAGCTTGTGACCACGTCGAGCGAATTGTGTTGCTATGCTTGTGACCATGACGCGCGGATTATGATATTGAGCTTGTGACCACGCTAGGCTAGTAGCGCATTGAATTGGCTGTGTTTGCGTGTGGATGAGGATCCATCCCCCTAGGGTCACCCTCTCATGATTCTCTCCTGATTGTGTACACGCGAATTATGCAACCGACGAGTTTTTGGTTGATGTGAGCTCTGGGAGAGTAGGTTACGATATTTGGATTGGGTTGCATGCCGCAACAGGCCTTATTGGCTTATTTTTATTGGATCACGTTACGCGTCGCAACAAACTGATATTTAGTTATTGCATTTAATCTTTACTTGCAATTTCCTTGACTGTCTCCCTTATTTACTTGCATATCTTCTTTATATACTGGATTTGACTAAGTGGAACACTTTAAAAATAAAGAATTGTGAGCATCAAAGTGGTTTTACCTGAATTTTCATGATTTGATCATATATCTGTTCTGTACTTGTTGAAATTATGAACTATATAGGTATTGGTGAGTATCATTTATAGCTCCTTCTACTTTTATCTCGCCGAGGTTAATTTGGATATTTAGTGAGTACATCCGGTTGGTTGTACTAATACTATACTTCTGAACCTTACGTGCAGATCTTGGAGTTGTTGCTACTATGTATGTCGGGAGCTGGCATTGAAGATGCACCCGCGTTCCAGTTATGGCTATCACTTGTCATTGATAGCTTTAGATTCGAATTCCGTTCATGTACATTCCAAACAGATGTTATAATTATTTCAACTCAATTTTGTAAATCTAAGCCTTAGTGGCTCATGACTTGTACTATCAGTCCTTGGGATGTTGTATAAAAATTCAGTTATTTCATCATTTGTTTCTCACTAATCTCATTTGGATTGTGTTATTGTTAACTAGCTTACCTAACAGGTTGAGTTAGGTGTCATCACGACTAGTTGGATTTTGGATCGTGACAGTATTCTTACTTAACTGAACTTTAAGAGTACTATTTATATACATATATAAATGAAACCAATATAATCAAATTTTATATATTATCAGTAGTAGGTAAAAATCATAAAACTTTCCTCAGATGTTTTCAATAGGTATAGAGTTATATCAACTAAATTACAATAATAATCAGTGACGTTACTCTATTCGTGCAGTATAAAAATTATATTATGTTATGACTGGAGAAATCAAACACTAGTTTTTTAGTTGACCGCTTTATAAGATACTCTTTAATATAATACAGATATAAATAATTTTAAATTAAATGTGGTATCTGGTAATAAATAACTTTTTAAAGAAAAAATATGTCATTGAGTTTGATACGTCCATTATTAGAGAACATAGTTATGGATAAAAATGAAAAGTTGTATAGATATAGATTTATTTTTTAGATTAGAAAATCTATATTAAAATTTTTGTTTAACTCTTATTAGATTTTGTCTTAAAAGTGTCACATGACTTGTTCTCATTATGCCACTTGGACTAACCTCAAGCTTCACTATCCACCTTTTAATATAATATAGAACATTTAAATTTTACATTTTTTTATTCAATCGAATATGTGATTTTCTGTACACTAGAGAGAGAATGAGCAGCTTCTCACTAACCAAACCAACAGGGAATCCACATCAAATTCCACCCAAACCCCCTGACAAAGATTCATCAACAATCAATCCTACTTCTTCCTATAAAGATAAATTAATTCAAGGAGAAATATTCTCCATTAACTCTCAATCAAACCCAGGGCCCTCGTCTACTACACTGGACATCCAACCTTATGACTTGGAAAATACTTCAATGGAAGATGTGTGCCAAAGCATGAGGTAAATCATACTAAGTGAGGATTATAAACAAAGAATGTACAATCCGTGGAAGTACTCACTCATTATAAAACTCATGGGCAAGAGAATAGTTCACCACTACCTTAATAGGAAAACTCAAGAGATATGGAAGGTAGATGAGAATTATCCTCTAATAGACCTAGGGGAAGACTACTGTACGGTTAAACTGATGAAAGAAGAAAGCAAGACAAGGATTCTACACGATGACCCTTGGTTCATCAATGGTTACTTTCTATCAGTACAAAAATGGGTCCCAAATTTTGTAGCAACAAAAGGCATCTCAAAAGTGCACCGTCGTTTGGGTTAGAATACTACAGCTTCACACAGAATTTTATGATGGGATCATTCTAACAAAAATTGGGAACCGTATTGGTAAGTTGCTGAAAGTGGATGCATGCATTTCGGCCACATTGATGGGGAGATATGCAAGACTTTATATTGAAATGCCATTGGACCAGCCGGTTCAAACCTTCATTATGATTGGCCACCACAAACAACTCATACTCTATGAAGGAGAAGGGTTTTTATGCAAATCTTGTGGAAGGTTGGGCCATTCAAATAGAACCTGCCCCCATAGGACTCTTACAAGTGGCCAAAATAATGGATCAGTCACAAACGAGGCACCACAACCTAAGGAGGACACTACACAGGAGTGGATGACAGTTTCTTTTCCCAGAAGAAGTAAAGCAAAGGCAACCAATAAATCCATGAATAAGGCAGCAAAGGCAACCAATAAATCCATGAATAAGGCTATCTCCTCTGCTGGCCCAGGTATAAATGTACGCATATTTGATGCAATGTCAGGTAAGTTTTTAAATACTCGGCGTATGAACTATGTCAATACTCAAGTGCTTACTAACCCTAACGTAGCCTATAGTACTCTACAATCAGACAAAGGTAAAGGGGTAACCGTAGAAGCAAATCTCCCACTGGAAAACCACACATTGGAAATAAGGGTGGTTTTTCACATAACCCACAAGAGCACATAGTTTTGCAAAATTCTATTAAAGAAAAAAAATAAAAAATAAAAAGACAACTCTAATTTGCATGGCACATTAGACACCCTCACTACAATTGGCAAAAACGTGTCACAATCTACTATTGCTAATAATTCTCCAAACCTTTTGCCTAACAAAATGGATTTGGTAGTAAATCCCACACTAACCAACAAAAGCAGTTGAAACACCATTACTTCCCCTAGTAATACCCACCCCGTTAACATTAACAACCAATCAAATGAATTTGAAAACATATTACTAGAAGCTACCATGCAAAACCTCCCCCCCCC
>NW_017673076.1:0-12739 GCF_001879085.1 Nicotiana attenuata | reverse complement strand
AAAACCCCTCCCCCCCCCCCCCGATTCTAACTTAACCATGCAATACATGGACGTTGAAGACAACCAAGTGGATGAAAGAAAATCCATGCAAGATTTGAAAGATCTGATTATAAATCACACGCAACCCCTCTCAAATACTACAAAAGTAGAGCAAATCATTATTAACCCTACCACACAAGTAGATAGTATCCCTCCTATGTTACCCCAAGCCACTAACAATGTTAAGCCCACCATTAACCTTGAGAAGGAGATATCGTTTGATTCAACTAATTCACCTCTCAGGGAACAACAGAATGAACAACCTACCACCACTCCCTCCTCAACTCCAGCCAAATCCAGTTATCTATGCCTAACCTCCGAGCCCACCCAACCATGTACCCCAATCATGGGTGGAACTGGGCCTTCAAGGGCATGTCATCCCCTTCAACATGGAGATCAATGGCTAGGAGTCCATTCTAATCATCCAAAACACACACTTCCTTGCAAAACTAATCTCGGAGGGGATGAGCCTAGCTATGAACAACTATATAAATCAAATGTGAATGAGCAATATACTACACCCCTAGCACCCTCACTAAATCAGAACCTAGTTCACAATATGCAGCAAATGTGGAATATACCCCACAATTCCAACCAACAGCTACCTCAAAATCCACCTATCAATATTCCCTTCTTTGCACCAGAGGACCTGATGCTCCTGAACCCTATCTTCACACGGTGGACTCTACAACACATGCAAGACCAACCACTAGGTCCTCAACCAGAGCCAATGGAAGATCAACCACCAGTTCAAAACATGCAGAATCAGGAAGGGATTCAAGAGGAAGAAGAGGAGGAAGAGGACGACTTAGCACACTTGGGGGAGCTAGCAGTGGCTTTTTCAAGCCTAAGCGAGGTAAAAATACACATCTTCAAGGAAATGCTAGACAGGAAGTCTATCTTCAGTTGCCCAACGCCACTTTACAAGTGCTCCTTAGACATCCGCCCTCCCCACGATCCCACTATGGGAAAGAATGTAGTCATACTGGTTCCCTCTCTAAGGAGGAACCCCAACAACATCCTAC
This sequence comes from Nicotiana attenuata, assembly GCF_001879085.1. Lineage (NCBI taxonomy): Eukaryota > Viridiplantae > Streptophyta > Magnoliopsida > Solanales > Solanaceae > Nicotiana > Nicotiana attenuata. The sequence goes on along the minus strand of NW_017673076.1, from coordinate 11,675 downwards.
CCAACATGAATCCCATGCATCATCCTAATAATATCATTATTTGGAACGTTAGAGGAGCAAACAATGAAAATTTTAGGAGGCACTTTCGTGAGCTTATGGATACACATAGGCCTTGTTTAGTTGTTTTATTGGAAACAAAAATGGAAACACACATATCCATCCTTGAGGAGTATCACTTCACAGAAATGGTTGAAGTGCCTGCCATTGGCAATTTTGGAGGCATGGTTCTTCCTTGGAATAATGAGGTGGTGAAGGTCAGAAACTTCACTAGGAATGGTCAATCATTAATCCATGCAATGATAGAGGTAAAACCAAAAAACCTTACTTGGTTATTTTCTGTTGTTTATGCTAGCAATGACTTAGTCTATAGACACTTGTTATGGGATAACTTTAAATTAATATTTGATAGGTATCAGGGACCTTGGCTCGTTACAGGGGATTTTAATAAAATAATGGATTCAGCGAATAAGTTTGGGGGCATGCCTATTAACCAAAAAAGGGCCAAAAGCCTAATAAACTGCCTAAACTATTGTAACCTTGTAGATCTAGGTTTCAAAGGGTGTAAATACACATGATCCAACCATCGTAGGAGGAAGGGGGTCTTATTATGGAAAGGTTAGATAGGGTTTACTCAAACTCAGAATGGTTGCAAGAATTCAATAATGTAACGGTAACACATCTTCCAAAAATTCACTCTGACCATAATCCAATCTTGGTTAATCTTAACAACCCAGACTTCCCAAGAGTTGTGAAAGAATGTTGGGAGAATAGGGATATAATAAAGGGAATTGAGTACTTTCACAAAAGCGTATTAGAATGGAAACAAGCTACCTTTGGGAATATCTTTGCTAGGAAAATGAAATTATTAAAATGTATCAACGATATTCAAAACTCTCCTAGTTACTAAAATAGCCAATTTCCTAGAGACCTAGAGGTAAAACTTGTAGAAGATTACGATTCAATACTCAAACTGGAGGAGGACTACTGGAAATTACGATCTAGGATCAATTGGCTAAATGAAGGGGATGCTAATACTAAGTATTTTCATATTCAAGCCACTAATAGGAGACGGAGAAATAATATTATCTTTTTTAAGGACAACTATGGAAATTGGATAGAAAATTAAGCGGCCCTTATTGATCATGTCTCCAATCATTTTCATAATATTTTCATCACGTCTCATGAACACACAAATTGGAAAGCCATCAGATTGGATAACACTACCTACAAGAAACTTGACCTTTCCAGCCTTGATAGTAAACTGAAAAATCATGAGATTAGGAAAGCTATTTTTTCGTCTAAACCATGCAAGGCTCCTGGACCTGATGGTCTACACCCCTTTTTTCTTCCAGCATTCTGGTCAATTCTAGGAAATAAGGTTATTAACTTATGCCAGGAAATTTTTAACTCAAAGGTTATGCCTCATGACATTAATAGAACCTACTTATGTTTCATCCCTAAATTCAATAGTGCAAACGAAATACAAAACATTAGGCCAATTAGCCTTTGTAACACTTTGTATAAAGTGGTCACTAAAGTGATTGCTAACCGCATCAAGCCGTTCCTCAAGCATCTTATTAGTGATCAACAAAGTAGTTTTGTCAAAAATAGACGAGCCACAGATAATGCTATCATTATTCAAGAAGTGTTAAAACGTTTCAACAACAAAACAAGAAAATGAAATTGTATTCTAAAACTTGATCTAGAAAAGGCTTTCGACAAATTAGAGTGGTCATTTGTCTATAGAACCTTAAGATTTTACAACTTCTCTCCTAATATATCTACCCTAATCCTTAACTGCATGTCAACAAGTACTATCTCTATCTTAGTTAATGGGAATAAAACAGAGGAATTCTATCCCACAAGGGGAATTAGACAAGGGGACCCAATGTCACCTTATCTATTCATCTTATGCACGGACATGTTGTCCAAAAATATTGAGCACCAAGTGGACACCCTTAATTGGGACCCAATCATTTTGAAAAAAAATGTCCACCCCTGTCCCACTTATTCTTTGCGGATGACTTAACCTTAATGGGTCGAGCAAACAACAAAACTATCACTAAAATGTGGAATAGTATGGAGAAATTTTGTCACTTGTCTGGTATAAATATAAACAAAGATAAATCAAAATTATTACTATCGAAAACTTGTCGCGCCCCCCTTTTTCTCCTCCGCGGGGAGGAGTCCGGGTTTCGACATTCACAGGGTGTAATGACTCATTACCTTTTGGGAATTGGGTATTTGAAGAGTCGCCACCTAACGAATTAAGGTGTGTTAGGGCACCTAGAGTAATTAACTCTTGGGTTGGTTTGTACTACCAGAGATTAGGGTAAGGGTTCGAGGTAACCTCGAGGGGAAGGTGTTAGGCACCCCTCTTGGTCCACAACTGTGGGTCCCGACTGAACTTATATTTACAAATTAGTCCAAAATAAAATAAACAGTTGAAGCAAATAATTGCAAGCAGAGCATGTTGGGTATTGTATAACTCAAAGAATAAAATAAGAATTTAAACAGGTTGTATGTATAAAAAGGAAAATAAAGCTTCAAGTAAAAAGGATTTGGGGAGAGGGAGGTCCTAGGTTTGTTAGCCTATAGGATCACATCATTACAATGCCCGGTAATCATTCCTTGAAAAGGGGCTACGCGTGGCATTAGCGCACCGGTCATCATATCCATGTCTACCCTTCCCATCCCCTTATTGGTCATGAAAAGCGAGTGTTTAGTCACTGATTCCTATTGCGTGCTACTACCCGTCCCTTCTTAACGGTCCTGGAGGGTGTTAGGACCTCTACCTATGGGTGATTCCAGACGTACTCCTAAGGTTTTTAAAGGTAAAAATCTAAGGCGACAGTCAAAAACATTTAGGACTTTCACATAATAGGAACAATTAAGAGGCTCACAATTTCCTCCTCAAACGAACATACAAGCAGCACTACTCAAGCACAGTTAAGGTCTTTATTAATCAAAGTCCTAAAGCAGGATTTTTAAGTGATTATGCAGAAATAGGCCACTTTCAGATTCAGAAGTTATAACCTAATAGTTGCCTAGTGACTCCTTTTTAACAGCTTATTAGAATAAAAAATTTTGAACGATCGAAACAACTTTAGGGAAATGCAGGTCTTGAAAAAATGGCCTAAGGCTTGCCTATGTACAGTACTGTGTCTGTATATTAATGCAGAGACAAACAAGTTTCCGAAATAGACCCTTTTGACACCTGTAAGCAGGATATCTAATGAAGTTAAGTCAAATTTGAAAGAACTAGTTTCAGGAAATGTCATCACTTAATAAGGCCGGTTTTAAGAAGTAAACTAGGCGAAAATGAAATTGACTTATTAGGCTAATTAGACTACTAGACGTAATTGCGAATGGAAATCCCTACAGGCATGGTATATAGGCACATTACAGGTTTTAGTAACATATGAAAAACTTATTAGAACTGAATCGGAATTAAACCCTATAGACATGGTATCTATATTTGAAATGATTTAAGACAGTTGTTTGAAACCCTATGAACATGATTTCTAACATGACGAAAATGCAGAACCATAAGAACGTGATTTCTGTTTGATGCAAATGACACTGAAAATGAAGTCATGATTTCTATTATGATGCAAATAAAATTAGAAGTGGAATCATATAGGCATGGTTCTATTATGCAAAAACAATCAGATTCAACAAGAATAAAACCCTATGAACATGTTTTCTATCGAGTGAAGCAGGCAAATTTGAAAGTAAACCCTAACAGCAGGATTTCTACCCATGTTACCCCACAAAGTATACATCTACCCACCCCTTTTTACTAAGTACCCCAAATTTCTGTTTAGAAATTATTACAGGCTGATAAATGATTTACATAAGTAAAAATAGAAAATCAAGAAGCTATTCTATAAAAAGCATGCAATTAGGCCCAAGTTTCCCAGAAGACTCCAATAGTCTTTCAAGCCTCATTTCCATAGACAAATCAGAGTCTAGGTGCATCAAAGTTCCCTAAGGGTTTCAAGGACCCCGAGCAATGCTTACACCTAGACTTAGCAGCGAAGCATTGAACCAGTGCAGTGTGGAAAGGCCAGCCTCAGTATGCCAGAGTTCAGAGGGTTCTCAAGAGGATCCCAAGGCAGTACACATACTAGATGTAAGGCCTCGAAAAATTTCGCTAAGTAATTTAGGATTTCGTGGTGTCGGGTGGGCTAAATATAATATTTTATACCCTATTAACATGATGGGAATAAAGGTGAGTTGATAAATAAGTGTATAAGTCTTATGGTAAGAAATTTGGGGTCCAAGGGAAGGCCTAAGTCTAAGTCAAATTGGAAAATTTCATAATAGGCTAAAAATCCAAATGAGTTCGCACAAGTCCCCACTTTGAACGAGCATATCTATATATATATTTAAGGTTTTATGTGATGAAAAACCTATCATATGAAAGGTCTTTGAGTCTAGTTTCCAACGCTTCAAACCGTTCATCATTTGGACATTCCTATACAAAGTTATGATCAAATTACCAAAGGCTGGAAAAACGTGATCCTGTGTCAAATCTGCGATCGCAAATCTGGTCGCAAATCGCACCAGTGTAGCCCAGTTTTGGACACCGGGTTTTGCGACGCGTCTGCAGCCAGCATACCCATTCTGCAGTCCATTATGCGACTGCAGACCCGAATTTCGAGGGTTAATCTTCCTATTTTTATGACCCGACCCCATTTTAATAAATAGGCTTAGGGGTTTCATTTGGGGTCATTTTTCTACTGATTTAAGAGAGAGGAAAGAGCAATATAGAGAGAGAAAGAGGGAACCTAGCCCTCCAAAGCACCTAATCTTGTTCAAATCTTCAAGAATCAAGGAAGCAAGCCACTAGATTATCATCCATCCGGATTATTATCGCTAGAAGTATCGGGGCATTGTTGTAACTTAAGGAAAGCTCAACATGGTATGCTGGCTAAACTTTACCTCTCAAAAATGGAATTATGTAATGATTATGTAAGTTTAGGTATAATCGGCTCAAAATTTCTAATTCTCACCCCCCGGGTCACCCCGGATGAACTCGTAAAGCTTGACTATTCCGAATGAGCCTTATATAAAAATATAGATGTTTAATATATGGATTCAATATTAAAATGGTATGGCTGCAAGTCGTAATTTAAATGAAGACTAGCATACCCATTTGGGTGAGGAAGACTCGATGATTTATTACTCCTAGACGCCCATATGTGTACTAAATACCTTGATTGAGTGTGTTTAGCCGATGATAGACTGTAAAGATAACTTCAAAAATGTGGAATCTGCCTAAAAGCTCTTTGAGGTATGTATGGCTGACTTTATTCTTCTTAGAATCAAATCATCGGTGTTTGAATACTTGGTACGAGTCCCTTACTTGATCAGATGGAATTGATTACTTAATGTGATATGTTGAAAGGTTTCTGTTCCATAATTGTTCTATGTATTACCATGTCACCATGCTACTTGAAAACGTGAATTATGATCCTACATGCTCCTTCTATTACTGTGCAATTCATTACGTGTCGGTTCCCGTCAATTTGGAAGATGATGTTATTGAACGAATAAAAAGGGGAAAAGACTCCAAATGTAACATGAGCCCAAGTGCCAAGAATTATAAAATAAATGATGGAAATGAAATGTGAACTGAGGAATTAACTGAATTGGTTATGTTTGTGATTATAGTTTCATTTGCTAATGAACTTGAGATATATGATTTCTGAAATATGTTTTACCCTGGTAATTGGTGATGATTCTTGAAATTTAAAAGAAGTAAAAGTATGGAATGTGAAACGCGGCGATAGTGCCATGAATAGAGAAACTTGTGAAAGGCCCAAAGAGCCAAGGAAATATTACTATTATGAGAGGTTGGAAATATTAATAAAGACTTGTACAGTGAAGGATTCTGAGATGATTGCATTCCTATATGTGTATATGTGTTACCTTTGTGTGCAAATCCATATAATAGAAGTAAATATATAATAATATTTTTGGGAGATCGATAGTCATCGAGGAAGGGTAGGTTGAAATAACCTAACCTCGAAACTACACGTGCCGATGTAGGGTGCATTGTGGAATATATGGATGAGATTATTGGTAAATATGGATACGCCGAACCACACGGCACTGTGGTAAGACGGCTTAGCCGATCGGGCTGAGATCGGACGCCATGCCACACATATGGTGGTAATTCGTGTTGGAAACTGTGATACAAAATGTGATTGTGGTTACACCTTCAAATAAGGTGGCTTAGCCGATCGGGCCGAGATCGGACTCCGTACCAAGAGTATGGTGGCTTTGTGAACAGTGATATCGTGACTTGTGGTATTATCGGTACTAAAGATATCCCCAAACTAAAATATGCAATACTTTCGGCAATTCGAAAGGAGTTAATTATATGTTTCAATTGCACATTTGGATACAATCGATTGAAAATTGCCGTTTCTGTGCCTTTCCTTGTATAGTTATTCTATTTTGAATGATGATATTTAGCTTTACATACTAGTACTATTCGACAGTACTAACGTCCCTTTGCCGGGGACGCTGCATCTTTATTGGATGCAGGTATTTCCATAGTAGGCGGCAGCGATCTGAGATAGCGGTATGTCCCTCCCAGCTAACTTGGTGATTCCCACTTCATTTTGGGGTCCTGTGTCATCTGGTTATTGTGTATTATTCATTTGAGGTATAGCCGGAGCCTTGTTGCCGGTATTTCCATATTACTCTTCAGTTGTATTTAGAGGCTCCGTAGACAGGTCGTGGGTGGTGTTTGATACTGGAAATTAAATTAGAAGTATTGGTATTTGGCAAATATGTTTTTTGTCATCATAACTATAAAAATTGTGGTATTTTGGACATTATGGTTGAAACTACTAATGGAAATAAAATGGAAGTGTTAATGAAATATTTACAAGGTATGATTAATGGAGTTGATCTCCTCTTTATTCATGAATTAATTTGGGTAGAATTCAACCTAGCAGGCTTGCTCAGTCGGGTTTACTCGGTTGAGCGCCGGCCGCGCTCCTCAGTTTTTGGGGCGTGACAAACTTGGTATCAGATAAGGTTTTAAAGTGTCCTAGGATGTCTCGGAGCCGTGTCTAGTAGAGTCCTTCTTATCAGTGTGTTGTTGACACATCTATAGGTTTGAGGCTATTCGGACATTTAGGAATTTCACCCTTCTTTGATACTCCAGATCATGCAGTAGAGCTCAAGATAGGGAGCTAATTTCCTTGCTATGTCTTATTCCCAAGATGAGTAATACTGATACCATAATCCACGAGTTTGAAGCAGTAAAGAGGGAATGACCCCACCATTGAGCCTGAGGAAGATTACCCAAGAGTTTTTTAGGAGAATGTAACGAGGCATGGAGGATTGGTAGAATTTGTTGCTAAGGGGAGTACCTTTGTTCCTATTTTATGTCACTGCACCACCAGATCATGTAGTATATCAGTATGTTACCAATGTATGTTACAGATGTGGAGTCAGGATGCATCAGTTAAGGCACTGCCCTACATATCTAGATTTACCAAGTAAGTGACCCATTAGTACATCATTCTGAACGCCACATACTTTTCCTTATTATATACATACACCTATATTGGGAGCCTGCATAGATATGGTCTTAACAAGAATCTAAATCACAAACATTGCATGCACCTACTCTTTGAACGAGACGTATTATTCGTAAATCCACTCTATCACAAATTCTCTTATTTACACCTTTTTGTGGAATTAAGTTATATAATTATGTCCTTGAATTGAGTCATAACTCTAGGATTGATACTTCCCACTTGCTTTTCCTAAATTCTCAACAAGGGACTATTCCCGATGAATTCCTCACAGAAACTTTTTCTTTAAATGGACAACATCTACTCGCTTGTGCCTATACATGTAGCGTCGTAAAGTTTACCTATGTGGTGCCAAGTTCCATGTAAAGCATTCCAGTGTTGCGATCCTTCTCGAGTCACTTTTTTTCTCACTGGTGTATATGGCTTCTATGATTTGAATAGTAACTCTACCCTCTTGCGAGTATCATCATGAAACTTTTTCACCGTCTAGTAACATGAGAGCATATCCCACCTCTTATCATATGTGTACATGTCAAATGAAGTGGTCGCTTTTCTGCATAGAATTTCTGAGAAGTTTGAGATTTTTACGAATCTGTCACAGGAAGATCTTTTGTTTGCCCATCTCAGTATGACTTTCATGTCCACTAAGATCATTCCTCAGTAAGAAGCTCACTTTGTTCCTAGTATTGTGGTTTCCCGTGACGTGGTTGTGTATTGCAGGCTAGGAGTTGATATAGCAAAAGCATGTCCAGCTCGTATCAAACATTTATCTTCTATTTATACCTCCACCACATATGTTAATTGTGTTCCTTAGTCAATGAATTCATTGGGCTAGTTTCCCAGCACTTGTTCGATAACCACGAGAGAACGTGTCCTTCTATGTGTCTGTGTCACTGTAACACTTCTTTCTCAAAAGGACCATTAATAGGCTCTCCGTCAAGACCAAATGCACCTTTAGGGGTATTATAGCACAACGCCTACTTCTCATGTTGTCCTGTCTATCATTAGCATCTGGGTACTTCTCAAGTCAAAAGCCATGGAGAACTCATCATGAACATCTGCAGACCTTCTATGATTATTTTATACTGTCTCATTGGGTTCGGTTGTCTTTACACATTCGACTTCTGGAATCATTGACTATGTCATTATCATGTGCGGGGAGTTTTGCTACCCTTGGTATTCCACCCCCCTGGGTGAATAGGAGTTTTATTTGTCTTTCTCCCCGGAGCATCATGTTAACCATTAGAACCCCTCTAACTGATACATGAGTTCATCCCAATATTAATATGTCCTAGATATACGGCTTCACTCGTAAAGGTTGAGATTAGATGCTTCCAAGTTTCTGCACATACCATAGGCATATTGACTGAGAAGACAAGTTGTCGTATCTTTAGTTACCTTTGTGCTTCATTTGTCTGATAATTGATGTCTTCACAATGGTTAACGATGTCAACATTGTTAGTAGTAATATTCGTGTCTCATAGCATATAACCTCGTGAAATACTCTACTCATCACATTAATGGGTTCCTGAATAATTCCAGCCAGATCTTGAACTCTGTTGCTCCTCATTGAGTTAAATATATTAGGTATTGAAGGTTCAAACATGTCAAAGAGGGAGCATCCCCATGTGATCACATATATTCGATAGGTAATTTTTAATGTCAGTTTAGGGAAACACATCTTGGTGTAATCGTTGAAGGTCATCAAAGGTTTAGTGTGGGTGATCGCGTTGAGATCTAGAATTTAGGAGGGCAAACAGATTATTCCCAATATTTTCCCATGAAGATGTTATGTGAGTTGATAATGAAGGTTGCATAAGTGTATGTCATATTAGGCCGCACTAGAAGCATAAAGTTTCCCCATAGTTGTTCCCCATATATTTTGCGTTTTTACATGTCTATGTCTAAGAAGGTAGTTGAAGATCCTTTGTGTATCATTTCGATGGAAATTGCTAAAGGTGTCGGTAATGGATAGTTGGCCCATGAAGGGTATCTACTTATCATCCTTGTTAGGTAAGTTTGGGGGTGGAGATTGTATCCGTGAATGTGTTATGGCACAATTTGTAAGTATAAGAGGCCACATTGAAGGCCGAGAGTGTTGTGGAAATAAGGTATTTTCTTTTGATTGTATAGCAATTGGTTTTGACTTGAAAGATACCTTCTAGGTATTATGATTTAGAAATGTGCAGTTCATGTCCAGGTATCCTTATGATAATGTAGTGCTTGTAATGATGAAATTTGTACTGTTGATATATACATTGTGGTGCTTTGTCTCGTTGTGGATCTGTTGTTAGGATGGTTTTGGTGATTCTCTTGCAGGTGGATAGGCCTAGTTACAAAAGAGACTCTGTCCAAATTTCTGAAAATTTTGGGAGTTAGTCAAAATTTAGGGACTTGAGGTAGTTTAGAAAAGAGACATGTTATGTTAAAGTGTTTGGGGCGGACTTTACTCCTCATTCGAGGACAAATGATCCTAGGGGGGGGGGGGGGAGAGAATGTAAGGCCCCGGAAAAATTTGCTAAGTAATTTAGGATTTTGTGGTGTCGGATAGGCTAAATATAATATTTTATGTCCTATTAAAATGATGGGAATCAATTTGAGTTGGTAAATAAGTTTATAAGTTTTATGGTAAGAAATTTGGGGTCCAAAGGAAGGCTTAAGTCTAAGTCAAATTGGAAAATTTCATAATAAACTAAAGTTCCAAATGAGTTTGCACAAGGCCCTGCTTTGAACGAGCATATCTATATATATGTAAGGTTTTATGTGATGAACAACCTATCATATGAAAGGCCTTCGAGTCTAGTTTCCATCGCTTCAAACCGTTCATCATTTGGACATTCCTACACAAAGTTATGATCGAATTACCAAAGGCTGAAGAAATGCGATCCTGTGTCGAATCCGCGATAGCAAATCTGTCGCATTTTTTATTTGCGATCGCAAATCTGGTCGCAAATCGGACCAGTGTAGCCCAGTTTTGGGCACCGGGTTTTGCGACGTGTCTGCGGCCAGCATACCCATTCTGCGGTCCATTATGCGCCCGCATATCCGAATTCGGAGGGTTAATCTTCTTATTTTCATGACCCGACCCCATTTTAATACATACGCTTAGGGGCTTCATTTGGGGTCATTTTTCTACTGATTTTAGAGAGAGGAAAGAGCAATATAGAGAGAGAAGAGGGAACCTAGCCCTCCAAATCACCTAATCTTGTTCAAATCTTCAAGAATCAAGGAAGCAAGCCACTAGATTATCATCCATCTGGATTATTATCGCTAGAAGTATCAGGGCATTGCTGTAACTTAAGGAAAGCTCAACAAGGTATGTTGGCTAAACTTTACCTCTCAAAAATGGAATTCTGTAATGATTATGTAATTTTAGGTATAACCGGCTCAAAATTTCTAATTCCCACCCTCTGGGTCACCCTGGATGAACTCGTAAAGCTTGACTATCCCAAATGAGCCTTATATAAAAATATAGATGTTTAATATATGGATTCAATATTAAAATGGTATGACTCGGAGTCGTAATTTGAATGAAGACTAGCATACCCATTTGGGTGAGGAAGACTCGATGATGTTATTACTCCTAGACGCCCATATGTGTACTAAATGCCTTGATTGAGTGTGTTTAGCCGATGATAGACTATAAGATAACTTCAAAAATGTGGAATCTGCCTAAAAGCTCTTTGAAGTATGTGTGGCTGACTTCATTCTTCTTAGAATCAAATCATTGGTGTTTGAATACTTGGTACGAGTCCCTTACTTGATCAGATGGAATTGATTATTTAATGTGATATGTTGAAAGGTTTATGTTCCCTAATTGTTCTATGTGTTACCATGTCACCATGCTACTTGAAAAGGTGAATTATGATCCTACATGCTCCTTCTATTATGTGTGCGATTCATTACATGTTGGTTCCCGTCAATATGGAAGATGATGTTATTGAACGAATAAAAAGGGGAAAAGACTCCAAATGTAACATGAGCCCAAGTGCCAAGAATTATGAAATAAATGATGGAAATGAAATGTGAACTGAGGAATTAACTGAATTGGTTATGTTTGTGTTTATAGTTTCATTTGCTAATGAACTTGAGATATATGATTTCTGAAATATG
>NW_017673075.1:148994-152633 GCF_001879085.1 Nicotiana attenuata | reverse complement strand
TTTACGGAAGGGGAGGAACTAGTTTACTAAATATGTCTGAGTCATTTCCATCATCCTCTTCCCTTGCAAAAATGAATATGTCCCCTACTCTATATAAAACCTTGTCCAAAAAATATGATTACCTCTATGAAGTAGATATACTACCTGATGAACAAAAAGTATCCTCCACTGAACTACACCTCATAAACCCTTACTCAGCTTTTGCCAAAAAATCCTTTGCACCCTGGACCCAAATTCGTTCCTTAGTCCAACATAGACCAAAAGGAGTTAAAGAATATGTTGCTGCCTCAAAACTTGACCAGCATCCTATTCTTGCCACTCAAGAGGAATAATTTATCACTCTTCAAATACCAGATGATTTTCCCAGACAATGGAGAGATCATGGTTTTACCCATATTCATTTTGGTGCTATCCGAATCGCTTTAACATACCACGGAAGAAAAGGTCAACCTGTCGTAGCTCGACTTTCTCTTCTAGATACAAGATATTTGGAGTACCAACATGCCAATTTGGGTACTACAGAAGTTACCTTAAATGCCGGGACAATCTTCATAACTATCTTCCAAATTTCAACATGTCCCTTTATGACCCATACCTAACCGAAGCTCTAAAAATCCAAGTCCAAATCCAAGGAGCCCCACAAGCCAAAGATTCCATCCAAGCTACTATTCACCACCAAATAGCATGGCGAGTCCAAAATCATGCCATGGATCTCTGTCTCCCCGGAGGAGAAAATGCTTTACTCTTAAATATTGACGCTACCAAAGGAAACACCACGTGCACCCAAATACCCAGACAGATTTCCAGAGATGAGCTAGTCAAAATTCTTCCTGACTCCTGGATCACAAATTACGAAAAGCTAAGGGAACCTGAAGAATCTCTGCAATCTGGTGAACCAACTTTTACCAAAAGAAGTGACAAAACCGTTTGTATAAGCTTTGACCATTCCCATCTCAAAAAACCCAACAAAACAATCTTCTCTTGCCAAGTGATTCAACCCAAAGATACAACAGATACATACCCAGAACCTGATGGAGAGTTTTTTTGAAATATACAAAGCATCATGGAAGAACATGACTGGTACCAATATTTTGACAAAGAAGGAAAAAGAATGTGGTGGTTCAAATGCCCCTTCACTGGAAACTGCCCACGAGATCTTAGTTGCACCTGCCAAGACTGTTTAGAAGATCCAATTGGAGAATATGATGAACATCACCAGCGTAAACCAAAATCCAAGAAAAAGGAGAAAACTACTGAAAAACAATTTCGAGCCAAATATGAAAATAAAGATCCTTCAATTGGCTCATTAAGCCGTCCAGGTAAATATGAATTTCTTGTCAGTTATGAACCCCAGGAATGGCCAAAATTACCAGAAAAATTCACTCCAAGTTGGGATGATAGTGAAACCACCCGAAAACCCAAACCACCATCAACTCGTAACCCAGAATCCAAAAAGCAACCTGAACCTAAAACTCCATCAACCCAAAAGTCTACACATCCACAAATATTCATGATGAGCCCTTCAAGTTCCAGCCACTCCCAAGATTTTCCTCCACTTCAATCTTTCGAAAAAGAGGGTAGCAGTCATGCCCCAAAAATCCCCAAGAAAAACATAGTACTACCTTCTGGAGAAAAACCCCCAACGAGTGACATTGAAGCAACAATAAATTGGCAATTAGAAAACTCCATCTGCCAAAACAAAGTCCTGAACAACATTGGCCACACCATAAATAACGTGGCCCATACACAGAACAAAATGATGAGAAAAGTGGAAACAATTGAGAAGAAGATGGAGAAGACATCGTCTCACCATGTCGGACTAATCAAAGCTTTGGGACTAAGGTTGGAAAATTTACAATATGAGATTTGTCCGCCAGGAACTTCACTTTTCCAATTTTCCAACAACAACAAAAAGAGACGATTTCCATCAAGGAACAAATCCAACTTTTGAGAAATGAACACTTTGAGCCACAAAGACCCCCAGTTTTCCCTTCAAAGCCTACCTTCTTCCTTATGTCCCCACAAGCATATTCCCCGCCTAAGTTGGACTATACCTTTTCTACATTTCCATCTACCTCACAAAATCTTATCTCTTTCACCCAACCAGCAAAAGAAGAACATGATTTTGATATCGCAAAAATGGTTTGGGAAAGGAAAGATGCCCTTGCAGCACAGAAACAAACCAAGAAAAGGTGAGACCAAGGAGAAAGTTCAAAAGGATCGAATCCCGAAAATCTGATGATTTCTAACCAGAAGGCTCCAGGCCTCTATGTCTCCCAGCCAAGATACACATCAGAGGAAGATACTCCATGGTCGGAATCTCTAAATTCATCAGAAGATGAAACAATGGAAGATAGCTCTCAATCAAGCAATGAATCCACAGCGAACTCTGCCGAAGAAGACGATCCCCCAATATTTGTAAACCAGCCACGAGACCCAGAAATATCTGAAGTAGATGAGGAACAAGAAGGCATGACAGATGAACCAATCCCAGAAAAAAGATATGAGCCAATGGCGTCAAAACCAGTTGGAACTGGTTTCCACACTTTCACCTTAGATGACGTCAATGTTTCAAAATGGCCTCAAAGGATCCAAGACTTCTATACTTGGATGGTGACAAAAAATTTGGTTGAACGAGAAAAGTATATCATCCTTTCAGAATTCACTTCACGGTTCTCAAGAATTCTTAGAGATTGGTGGAACTCACGTGGAATCCAAGACAAAAATACTTTTCTTACTTCCCAAGATTTTGCCTTCAACATCAGGATCCTACATGAAGTTTTCTGCGGAGATACTGGCCAAAGACAGGAGAAAATGCGAAGACAACTCTTTGAGATGAAGTGTGTGTCATTCGACAGAAATGACACTGATAGATATTTTTAAAAAATGGCGAAGATATACTTCGAGATCGGTGGAGATATCAATCTAAAGCAAGCCTTTGTATCTTCCCTTCGAAAGTTGCTGGCAAGTCGAACCATGACCATCATTGACGAAAAGTTTCAATCCATAACAATCCCACAAATTGGTTACATCAGACAAGCTATTTTCGTTGCATTGGATGATATTTGTATGAAGCGCTCTGCCTTAAAACAAATTATCCAACACAATCCAGCGCTTGACAAAGCATGCTGCAAATCTGATCTAATCACCGGATCAGGATGTTCCTGCCACACATCTAGGCGACGGAGAGAATTTAGGAGGTTCAAATGGCCAAGAATTTCAGACGGGTAATCAAGGTCCAAGAGACGCACAAAATATTTCAGACGAAGAAGGCCATGAAATTTTCATATGAAAAACAGATGTTTTATTTGTCATAAGATTGGACATTTCGCTAAGAATTGTCCACAATCAAGAAGATCTGTCAAACTGATTGAAGAAATTGAAGATTACACCAGCATACATCTCGGCAAGGAAGAGGACCTTGAATCCATATTCTCTGTGGATGATGAACCCAATGAAGAAACTTTATTCTCTCTTGATATCTATGAAAATCAAGGCAATGATCATTACCAAATTTCAGAACCAATGATCGAAGCCCGAGAGGAGATCAATGCGCTCGCAGTCGTTCCTCAAGTAGAACTCAAAGTTTATCATCCAAGTGGATAACCACTCGAATTATTGCTTTCATCGACACCAGAG
>NW_017673075.1:137388-139434 GCF_001879085.1 Nicotiana attenuata | reverse complement strand
ACCTCAGAAGCAGGGTGCGGTCAAATTTTTCAAAAATGCTTCACACGGAGTTTCAAACGGGCAAAAGTCGCTCGTATTTGCTCACTTATCTTTGCATGAAAACTCTCCGTATTTTCGAGCAATGAGCGCAGCTGTGAGCACATTGATTTTTGCCGTACATGAAATACTCCCATAGTTTCAAAACAAAATAATTTCTTTTCATTTATTTAGTTTTAATTTTGTTGATTTTCGTGGCATTTTCTGTTAATTGTTTGAATTTTTGTCTGTGCATTTTCATTATTGAAAATACAAAAATATACATTGCATCTGCATTTAGGACTTAATTTTACATATTCTTAGATTAATTAGTAATTAGGGTTTTATAAAATTACCAAAACCGCAAAAATAGTTTACTCTTGTTTTTAGTTTTAAATTTTGGAATTTTAGTAGTCTTTCTTTTATATTTAATTGTTTGTGGTAATTGTTAGTTAGAGTCAATCAATTTAATACAGTAGGATAATTTGATTAGGAAGTAATTGGGGTTTTATTGTTAATTTTAAAAGAAATTAGAATAAAGAGATGAAAAAGAAATAAAAAGAGAAATTCAAAAGGATTGAGTCACGATTTGGGCCTGCCTTGTGTTCTTAATTAATCGATCCATCTCCCAGCCCAAGCGGACCAGCCCAAACACTGCCCCAACCCGGTCCAGTTTTGTTGCAATGAAACGACGTCGTTTCTCAGCCCTTTAATTGTGACCGTTGGATCTCATCAATCCAACGGTCCGGAACTAACGAGGATTAGGGTATTTAACTGTCTGAACAGACCCCCCCCCCCCCCCACCCCCCAAATCACCATCTCCAAACACCCCTGTTATACACCATCACCCTCCACCTTCCGCCTTCCGCCGTCCGCCGCCGGCCGGAAATCGCCTCCGCCGGCGGCGATTCTCCAATCCCTCTCAAAATTACACCACAAACTCCCCTCAATCTCCTCTTTTCAAACCCCCAAACCCCGTCCTTCAAATCCTAGCCAAACTTGTCGAATAACCCAAACCCTAGGCGCCGCCATCGCTGCCCACGGCGGCGCCACCTTCAAACCACCCCAAAACAACACCCCATGACCCCCATGCCTCCCTCATGCTTGATATGTCAACGACATCTCTCGAATCTACCCAGAATCACTCAAATCTTGGATCCAAGGTCAAGCTTCAGTCGTTCAAAACCATTCAACCTCAAGTTTTTTTTCCTCGGTAGTTTGTCGTTCTTCGTGTGATACAACATCAAACATAGTGTCAAGTCAAGTCAGTAAGATTTCTTTTTTTTATTTTTTTTATTTTGATTTTCTATCTTTATTTGTTCACAGTTTATCCTTGCTCTTCATGTGAATTGATTTGAACTTTTTGCTTAATTGATTTTTGTTCATTCTGTTTTTAATTTTTATTTTTGGTTTAATTCTTGGTCTTATTGATTTATTTTTTATTTTTTCTGTGGGTTTGATTCGTTGTTTGGCTCTATTAACATAGGCTCTAAACCTTTAATTCTCACTTTTATTGATTAAGTTAGTTAGATTTGATTTTTCTGTTTATTTTTTAGAATTAATGTTAGCTCAGTTTGATTCATATATCTGTGTTTGATTTCGATTCATGACTGTTGCTGTGGTATTGATTTTATTTTAGCTTTAATTGCTGTTAGTCCACTGTTGTTAGCTTGGCCTCAATTAGGGTTAATTTCTAACATTGGTTAATTGGTTCAAATTTTCAAGTTTTTGGGTTTAGCTAAATAGTCCAGGCTTCATTAGTTAACTATGGTCACCTCTTGACCAAGGTAATAGGGTTGGGAGTTAGTTCGACTAGGTTAATAATTTAGAATCTAAATAAAGGATAGTCTAGGTATTTAGGGTCAGGGAATCTTTAGTAACTGAAATTAGAAGCCACTAGAAGCACCTAGAAGGGGGTTCTAATTGGAATTTCAGATTCATAGTGGTGTGACTTGGGTAACAATTCATAAAATCAGGGACCTAAGGGGTAAATTAAAATATGAAAGTTTGCCCTATTAGCTTGCCTATAAA
>NW_017673075.1:0-133120 GCF_001879085.1 Nicotiana attenuata | reverse complement strand
CCAGAAAGGAGAACTCAACTGAACTGGTAGAGGTCACTCACGGTCATGGTACTCTGGTTCCCAAGGAAAATACATCCCAACTGGAACAAAAGCTGCTGAAATTCCAAGAAGAACTTGATCAGGTTCGGAATCTGGCAAATCTGTCATTTTCCCTCACTACTCCAGAT
Source organism: Nicotiana attenuata (assembly GCF_001879085.1). NCBI lineage: Eukaryota > Viridiplantae > Streptophyta > Magnoliopsida > Solanales > Solanaceae > Nicotiana > Nicotiana attenuata. The sequence continues at coordinate 132,953 of NW_017673075.1, read as the reverse complement.
ATCAATTTCCCAAATGCTCAGAACCCTACACCTCCACAGAACATCCCAAAGCAACAGAACCATCCCGCTCCTCACCACCACTGCAACACCTGCCATACTTCCAACAATACCCCGCTGCTCATCCCGGAACCACAAAACTCTACAAATGACCACTGCCACACCCACCATAACACCCCCATCTACATGGGGACTATGCCACTCCACCCAACCCATCTCAAACACACCCGAGCCTGATGATAAAGACCTGCTCATCAGAAACCTGGCCGAAGAACTTAAGAAGTTGACTAGCCGAATTCAAGGCGTTGAAGGAAGTAAGGAAATTGAAGGGTTGAACTACGAAGATCTTTGCATACAGCCCGATGTCGAACTGCCCGAGGGGTGCAAACCCCCTAAGTTCGAGATGTTTGATGGTACAGGGGATCCAAGGGTCCATTTGAGAACGTACTGTGACAAGCTGGTTGGAGTAGGGAAAGACGAGAAAATCCACATGAAACTTTTCATGAGGAGCTTGAAAGGAGATGCTATATCTTGGTACATTAGCCAAGATCCAAAGAAGTGGTAGAACTGGGTAAGCATGGCGTCCGACTTTGTGGACAGGTTCAGGTTCAACACGGAGAATGCACCGGATGTGTTCTATATTCAAAATCTAAAGAAGAAGCCCACAGAAACATTCCGCGAGTATGCTACTCGATGAAGGTTCGAAGCTGCTAAGGTTAGACCTGCCTTAGAAGAAGAACAAATGAATAAATTCTTCGTTCGGGCGCAAGACCCACAGTATTACGAAAGGCTGATGATGATCGAGGGCCACAACTTTTCTGACATTATCAAGCTGGGAGAAAGGATCGAAGAGGGCATCAAAAGCAGTATGGTTACGAACTTCGAGGCCTTGCAAGCTAAAAATAAGTCCTTACAGTCAGGAGGTGTGTCCAAGAAAAGGGACGTAGGAGCCGTAATGGTTGCACAAAGAACCAAATCTCCCATCAAATACCAAACCTACCCAATGCCTCCACTTACATATCAGCCTACTCCAAACTACCAAGCACCCTCACCCTCTTACCAAACTCCACCACCCGCTTATCAATCACCTCCCACATATCAGCCTACTTCACCCAAATATTCCCGACCCGCACATGTTTACCAAGCCTACAATACTCCACCAACCCACTATCAATCCCCCCTGCACGCCAAAACTTCCCTAGACCTCGACCAAACTTTGACCGAAGGCCTCCGAAACAATATACGGCTATTGCTGAACCTATCGACTAGTTGTATGAAAGACTCAAAGCTGCTGGTTATGTCGCCCCTATCCCTGCTGCAACCCCTGAGAACCCTTCTCATTGGGTTAATCCAAATAAATCCTGTGCATACCATTCCGGCATGAAAGGACACACCATTGACGAATGCCGTTCTCTGAAAGATAAGATCCAGACTTTAATTGATAACAAGGTTATTGTGGCAAAGGAACCTGCTCCAAATGTCCGCAATAACCCTCTACCGGACCACAAGGGAGGAGGAGTTCACATGATTGAAATAGAGGATGATTGGGATCCCAAGGGATCGATCGGTTTGATCACAGAAGGTAACGACCCAAAGAAGCCAATAGTCACCCTTAATCCGATCGTAGTCCAGATCCAGCCCTTTGGGGACGCCGAGGTAAATATGTCCATGCCACTTGAGTTTGAAGCATCATCATCTGCAAAGACGCCAGCGCCAATTGAGGTCGAATTCGTGTCTCCAACAAAAGCACCTACACCATTCGAAGTTGCAGTTTTACCGCCCAAGGTGCATGCTCCGTTCGGAGTAAAGATAGCCGCACCAATCCCAGTGGCGATGTCAGCCATGACACCATTCCATACAAAGGCTATACCATGGGACTACACAGCCGAGGCAAGAAGGAAAGGCAAAGTTATGTTCGGAGAGGCTATTGCGGCACAGGGTATGACGAGAACTGATAGAGTTTATACCCTGGAACATCTGGCTGAGTCGAGCAAGCAGGCTTCTAGCCGGCCAACCATCACCGAGACCGGGCCAGATGATCTCTGGAGAAAGATACAGGCCAAGGAATACTCGGTCATTGACCAGCTGAACAAAACACCGGCACAAATTTCTATCCTTGCTTTGCTACAAAATTTCGATGCACACAAGAATGCCTTGTTAAGGGTGCTGAGTGAAGCATATGTGCCAAGCAACATCACCGGCGGAGAGATGGCTAACATGGTAGGACAGGTATTGGAAAGTCACAAGATCACTTTTCATGAAGATGAGCTGCCACCAGAAGGGTTGGGTCACAACAAGGCATTGCACATCACCGTGCAATGCGAAGACTATTTTATCACCAGAATCCTGATTGATGGAGGGTCCAGCCTCAACATTTGTCCGTTGGTAACACTCAGGACGTTGGGTAAGGGACTGCACGAGATCAAGGATGGGGCCATCAACGTAAAAGCTTTCGACGGCTCCCAAAGGTCCACCATTGGGGAAATTAGTCTGTGTTTGCAAATGGGGCCTACTTGGTTCGATGTGGATTTTCAAGTGATAGACGTGCCGACATCCTACAATCTGCTGTTGGGACGACCCTGGATTCATGCTGCTGGGGCCGTAGCATCAACACTACATCAGGCAGTGAAGTTTGAGTGGAATCACCAGGAGGTGATCATTCACGGCGACGGTAGCAATCCTATATACAGTCGCCAGACCATCCCGGCAATCGGAGGCAGAAGAAAGATAGGTGGGGAGACCTATCACCACATCGAGCGAGTCAACGCCGTTGACAAGGACAAATGGTGGGACAACAAAATCGAGAGCATATTGAATTGGAGTGGGTACGAACCGGGTAAGGGGCTTGGCAAGAACCTCCAAGGAATCGCTAAGCCTATAAAACTCAAGAAACATGGCACCACCTTCGATCTGGGATATGAGTATACCTGGGAAGAATTCAACAATTGGTCGCCACCATGGCGTGGTCCTTACTATCCGCTGGAACAGCCAATACCACTCTTGGAACAGACTTTCCAACCGGCCGATGTTATCTATGGGTCAGAGGAAGAGGAAGCATTGGCAGCGGTAAAGAATTTGTTCTTAGAAGACGATGATATGGATTGTTGCATCGTTCTCGAGGAGGAGGGGAAGGAAGGCCCTTCCATACAGGCCGTAAGCAAAGGAGCACGCCTCAACAACTGGACCATCAGAACCACCAGAGCCCGACGAGCCTCGGGGTAGCAAGGCTGAACAAGCATCATGCACTATCTTTTACTTTTACTAGTTTTTTCTTTCGCATTTTAAATTTCCGCAATAAGATCTTCAATGTTCAAAACAGTTATGGAATTTATCAAAGCATTTCAATTTTCCTTATAAATCAACACTCTTATTATTTTCTCTCATTACTTTACTTATACAGCATTACTATTACTTATCTTGATGAACCGATGACTGTGACATGCAATGAGACAACGCAACAAACGGATATAGATTCAGAGGAAGATGACATACCGGAAGAGATTGTTAAAGAAGTTGAGAATTTTGAAAACAGACCGAAGTCCAACCTGGACGAGACTGAGATTGTCAACCTGGGAGATGCAGAAAACGTCAAAGAAACACGAATCAGCGTCCACTTATCGCCATCAGAAAAGAAGGAATACACAGAATTTCTAAAGGAATATGAAGACATATTCGCCTAGTCATATGATGACATGACTGGTCTGAGTACATCTATTGTGGCTCACAAACTGCCAACTGATCCGACATGTCCGCCGGTAAAGAAAAAGCTCAGAAAATTCAAGCCTGATATGAGTTTGAAAATCAAGGAAGAAGTCACTAAGCAAGTCAAATCTAAGGTTCTCAGGGCAGTAGAATACCCGACATGGTTAGCCAATATTGTGCCAGTACCAAAGAAGGACGGGAAGGTCAGAGTCTGTGTCGACTACCGGGATCTGAACCGGGCCAGTCCGAAAGATGACTTCCCTTTACCAAACATACACATCCTAATTGACAATTGCGCTAAACATGAATTGCAATCATTTGTGGATTGTTTCACCGATTACCACCAGATTTGGATGGATGAAGAAGATGCTGAGAAAACGGCTTTCATTACGCCGTGGGGAATGTACTGCTACAAGATGATGCCATATGGGTTAAAGAACGCAGGGGCCACCTACATGAGGGCCATGACTACCATTTTTCATGATATGATACACAAGGAGATCGAGGTGTACGTAGATGACGTTATCATCAAGTCCAGGAAGGCCACCGATCACATGGAAGATTTGAGAAAGTTTTTCAATAGATTGCGAAGGTACAACCTGAAACTGAATCCCGCAAAGTGCGCATTTGGGGTTCCCGCTGGAAAATTACTTGGGTTTATTGTGAGTCACCGAGGAATAGAACTGGATCCATCAAAGGTCAAAGCTATTCAAGAATTGCCACTGCCAAAGAATAAGAAGGACGTGATGAGTTTCTCGGGGAGACTCAACTACATCAGCCGGTTCATAGCACAGTCTACAGTCATCTGTGAGCCAATCTTTAAGATGCTAAAGAAGGATGCCACTACCAAATGGACTGATGACTGCCAATAAGCTTTCGACAGAATCAAGGAATACCTGTCGACACCACCAATTTTGGTCCCGCCCGAGCCGGGTAGACCTTTACTACTCTACATCGCAGTATTAGATGGTGCCTTCGGTTGCGTCCTGGGGCAGCATGATGAAACGGGGAGGAAAGAGCAGGCCATTTACTATCTCAGCAAGAAGTTCACTCCGTACGAGGCCTGCTATTCTCTGTTAGAGCATACCTGTTGTGCTCTGACTTGGGTGGCCCAGAAGTTGAGGCACTACTTCTGTGCCTATACTATATACCTCATATCAAGGATGGATCCTCTAAAGTACATCTTTCAGAAGCCCATGCCCACTGGCAAGCTAGCCAAGTGGAAAATCCTGTTGAGTGAATTTGACATTGTCTACGTGACTCAGAAAGCACTCAAGGGACAGGCACTAGCAGATCACCTTGTTGAAAACCCCGTGGATGGAGAATACGAACCCCTGAAGACGTATTTTCCTGACGAAGAGGTATCATTCATAGGAGAAGACATTGCAGAATCCTATGATGGCTGGAGAATGCTTTTCGACGGAGCAGCAAATTTCAAAGGAGTTGGCATAGGAGTAGTCCTAGTATCAGAAACCGGTCAGCATTATCCGGTGTCTGCCAAACTCAGGTTCCCGTGCACCAACAGTATGGCCCGTATGAAGCCTGCATCCTAGGGCTCAAGATTGCCATTGACATGAACATTCAAGAGCTGCTAATAATTAGAGATTCAGATTTGCTCATTCATCAGGTACGAGAGGAATGGGCAACCAAGAACTCTAAGATACTCCCGTATCTGCATCATATACAGGAGTTGAGAAAGAGGTTCACAAAGACAGAATTCCGACTTGTTCCCAGAATCCAGAATGAATTCGCCGATGCATTGGCTACCCTGTCATCCATGATACAACATCCAGACAAAAACTTCATTGATCCCATTCCAGTAAAAATCCATGATCAGCCGGCTTACTATGCCCATGTTGAGGAAGAAGTAGACGGAAAACCTTGGTTTCAGGATATCAAGGGATATTTGACAAAGGGAGAATACCCAGAAATTGCAAATCCTATTCAGAAATGCACACTTTGGAGGTTGTCCAATAATTTCTTCCACAGTGGAGGAATCCTGTATAGGTGGACTCCTGGTTTGGGACTACTCAGGTGTGTCGACGCAAAGGAAGCATCCAAACTGTTAGAAGAAATCAACGTTGGGACCTGCGGTCCACATATGAACGGTTTTGTCTTAGCCAAGAAGATACTCCGGGCTGGGTACTTTTGGATGACTATGGAGACGGACAACATCCAGTATGTCTGAAAATGCCACCGCTGTCAGATACATGCAGACATGATAAAGGTACCTCCAAATGAGCTTAATGCAACAAGCTCACCATGGCCTTTCGTCGCCTGGGGAACGGATGTCAATGGGCCAATCGAGCCCGCTGCTTCCAACGGACATAGATTTATCCTGGTAGCAATCGACTATTTCACCAAGTGGGTCGAAGCAGCATCTTACAGAGCAGTAACTAAGAAAGTCGTGGCAGACTTTGTCCGCGACCGTATTGTTTGTCGATTCGGGATTCCAGAATCAATTATCACTGATAACGGTTCCAACCTTAACAGCGATTTGATGAGAGCCATGTGTGAAAACTTCAAGATTAGACACAAGAATTCTACAGCCTACATGCCTCAAATGAATGGAGCCGTAGAAGCCGCCAACAAGAATATCAAGAAGATATTGAGGAAAATGATAGAGAAGCATAAGAAATGGCACGAAAAGTTACCATTTGCTCTGTTGGGGTATCGGACCACAGTCCGCACATTAACTGGGGAAACCCCCTATATGCTGGTTTATGGTACGAAAGCCGACATTCCCACCGAGGTGGAAATTCCTTCCTTAAGAACCATCCAGGAAGCTGAACTCGACGATGCAGAATGGGTGAAGTGTCGTTAAGAACAACTAGCTCTTATAGATGGGAATAGAATGAACGCAGTATGTCATGGTCAGCTTTATCAGAACAGAATAACCAGAGCCTTCAACAAAAGAATCAAGCCGAGACAGTTCACACCAGGGCAGCTGGTATTAAAGAAAAATTTTCCGCATCAAGATGAAGCCAAAGGGAAATTCTCTCCCAACCGGCAAGGTCCATACATAGTTCACCGGGTCCTGACAGGAGGAGCCCTCATACTTGCAGAAATGGACGGAGAAGTTTGGCCGAACCCAATTAATTCAGACGCAGTTAAACGCTACTATGTGTAATCTTTATGTTTTCCCTATATGATGTATTGAACAACGTCTGACCTAATTCCCGTTTAAGAGGGGATACGTAGGCAGCCCTATGGGTTCGGTCACAGTTCAATAATAATTTTATTTTCCCCCGCAATTGGAAACTGGGGCAGAATTTTGAGGAGGACCCTCAAAATTTCGAATTAATTTCAGCCAATCATCGTAAGCAGCCGTCAGAAGCATCAACCCGTTAAACTGGAGCAGAATTTTAAGGAGGACCCTCAAAATTCCGTAGCAAGAGAGTTCGCAATGTCTTGAGCCACGTCACAGTCGTCGGTTCATCTAAAAGTTATTTCTTAAATATATACTTATGTCATATTTTTACACATTCATGCATGTTTATTATTGAAATAGCTTTGTTTAGCAACGCTACCCCCAAGGATACATACCGTATCACCAGATAAAAGCCAAACAGGTCAAGCAGAGCCAGCGGGGATGCGAACTAACCTCCCCCCTACAAAACTCACGATTTTTCTTTGGATGCAGACACTTGGATTGCGAAAGCATCTGACCTACTATGCACTCACGAGACAAACGTTGTTCAGGAATACAACCCTCAGAATTGTTGCACTCACCAACATTTGCTATCCACGTACGCCGATGATATTCTCTATATAGCAATGTTCCCAGCAGTCACAATATCGCAACCTGTTATCAACTAAGAAACGCTATTACCATTTGCCATTTTATCTGCATTTTCTGCATTGCATAAGGCTACCATTCTGCCTTTCGAGACTAAACACTATCTCCATCTATATTTTCTGCATTGCATAAGGCTACTATTCTGCCTTCCGAGACTAAACACTGTCTCCATCTGCATTTTTGCATCTCATGGGCTGAAAGATCGCCACTTCATGGCTAAAAGATCGCCACCTCATTTGCACTTGCATGGCTGAAAGATCACCGCCTCATTTACATTCTGCACGGCTGAAAGATCGCCACTTTATTTACATTCTGCATGGCTGAAAGATCGCCGCCTCATTTACATTTTGTATTGCTGAAAGATCGCCACTTTATTTACATTCCGCATGGTTGAAAGATCGCCGCCTCATTTACATTTTGCATGCTGGTTGAAAGATCGCCACTTTATTTATGTTATGCATGGTTGAAAGATCGCCACCTTATTTACACTCTGCATGGCTGAAAGATCGCCGCCTTATTTACATTCTGCATGGCTGAAAGATCGCCACCTCATTTACATTCTGCATGGCTGAAAGATCGCCACCTTATTTACATTCTGCATGGCCAAAAGATCGCCACCTTATTTACATTCTGCATGGCTGAAAGATCGCCACCATTTTACATTCTGCATGGCTGAAAGATCGCCACTTCATTACAGTTGCATGGCTGAAAGATCGCCACCTATTGCATCTCATGGGCTGAAAGATCGCCAAATACTGCATTTCATAGGCTGAAAGATCGCCAAACTATCCAAAGGCGTCATTGTTCAGAGGCACCATTTGCATAGCCCGAGAACACCATGCCATGGCCTAAGGATCCCTTTAATCTTTTGCATATCATTATTCAAAGGCATCATGGTTCGGAGGCATCATTTTCATAGCCGGAGAGCATCATTTCATGGCCTGCGAATCCTTTATTATTATACGCTTCATGGCCCGGGACATCATGGTCTAAGGACGCCATCCTAACCGTCCAAAGACAACATTCATGGTCCGACGGGAATTTGCATCATGTTTAAATTTACACACCATATATGCTCGTATTGCTCATTTGCAGGTAAACCGATGAGCAACGGCCATCTCGGCAGGAGCGATCCCGCTCCAGCTCCCGCAGCTTTATCAGACCTTAACCATTCACCCCGTCCTGAATATTGCGTCCGTTCTTGGAAAGTCTCCGTCGGCATATTCCGCCGACAGATCCTGAACTACATATGGCCTGATTCCTGTAAGACCAGGGATATGTGGGCAGCTCAGAAGCCAGGGCACGACCTAAGTTTCTTCAAACCGTTTCGCTCGGTCAAAATTGGCCATCGTATCTTTACCCGACAACTCTTTCATCCTTCCCAGGTAAAGAGGGGCAGCTGTTGATACCCAATTTTTCCCTATATATTTTAATATGCAAGATACTTTCAAAATAGCATATATAGGTATGTCCAAATATTTTATTATTTTTCCTTAATTTTTAAAAGATTTTTTAAATCAATTTATTGCCCCATTTTATCCAGAAAAGCCCAATAATTACTCCCAAAATTATCATTTTGGTGATTTATTTATTGGACTCTCATATTTATACTAAAATATAGATAACATAATTTATGCACATTTTTACAAATTTATTTAGTATTTTAAAAGCTAAATTGCATATAATTGCAATATTAGCCTCTTTTAAAGTTTAATTGTGTTTATATTTATAAAATTGACTCCAGTATTTTTTAATTTGATAATTATGTATTATTAATCATTTTAGTACCTTTAATTTATTTTCAGAAATTATTCTACTATTTTTTGTAAAACAAATAAAGGAAAAATGGCTATTTAAATGTTAGCCCCGTTTATTTCAATTTTAGCCTTATTTGAGCCTGATTTTGAACCCCATTTTTAAAACCCAATCACCCAGCCCAAATCCTAGGCATGCCCGACCCACGACCCTTTTTAAACAACCCGCCCAGATTCCCATTCAATCCAGGCCGTTGATCAAAATGATCAACGGCCACCATTTTCCTTTTTTAATTCCCAATTACCCCAAACCCTAGTCATTTCTCATCTACAACCGCCTTCAACCCCCCTTTCTCTCAATTCACTCTCAAACCCTAGCCGCCGCCCTCAACTACCACCTGAAAATCTCACAAATCCATGACTTCCAAAGCCATTGAAGGCCTGTATCTACCTCCTATGACCCCTACATGCTTGATTATCATAGTTTCAAGGCCAGACTTGAAGAAGCTTGGCCCAGACTTTGGTCGTTTTCAGTTCTATGGCTGTTTCCGGTCATCTCCGACTTTGCTCCGGCCAGCCATGGCTATTCAAGCCTGATTCTTGACTTCTCCTGCTTAGACCGATGTTTTTCCAAGCCTTTCTCACCATCTGGGTTTCTTCTGAAACCCTAACCTTTGAGGTTCTTCCGATTCTTTTAGATCTGTGTTTACTCTAAGCTTCTGAACGTTTTTTAAGGTTTCTTTCAAAACTTTACCTTCAGAACCTTTCTCTTTTCCGATTTAGGGTTTTGTTAAGTTCTTTCGAAGCTTTCTCTAATTTTTAACATGTATCTTTATGTTGTTCTTCTGCTGGAATGTGCATGTTAAAGGTCTTAGTTCCTTTTTGAGATTTTCTGAATTTATTTTGTTAGTATTCTGTCTGGTTTACTTGTCTTTCGTCTCTATACTCGACTGATGGTGAAAACCCTAAAATTTGGGGTTCATTCGAGTTCTAAGATTACTTGCTATGTGATTTACTTGTTCGTCATGCTCTGAATTCGGTTGGTTTCAAAACCCTAATTTGCTTTAGACCTATTCGAGTTGCTTCATCTGTTGCTCGACTGAATTTTGAAATCTTTTGTTTCTTTATGTGATTTTGACTTCCTGCTAAACTTTTCTATAAGGTCTTTTCACTTGACCCCTTTGCATGCTATTTGATACTCCCTCATTTTCTCTATTACTAAGTTACTGAAATCGACCTATGTGACTACCGTGTTCACTAGCTACTGACTATGTGCTTGCTATTGCATGATGTCTCTCTTTGGCATCAGTTCAACCTCGCATGCTTAATTTTTATGCACTCTTTTATATGCTAAATTTCTCTCTAAAATGACCTTCAATCTTTTGTACTGATTTCATACCTCTNAAAGATTGCCAAATACTGCATTTCATAGGCTGAAAGATCGCCAAACTATCCCAAGGCGTCATTGTTCAGAGGCACCATTTGCATAGCCCGAGAACACCATGCCATGGTCTAAGGATCCCTTTAATCTTTTGCATATCATTATTCAAAGGCATCATGGTTCGGAGGCATCATTTTCATAGCCCGAGAGCATCATTTCATGGCCTGCGAATCCTTTATTATTATACGCTTCATGGCCCAGGACACCATGGTCTAAGGACGCCATCCAAACCGTCCAAAGACAACATTCATGGTCCGACGGGAATTTGCATCATGTTTAAATTTATGCACCATATATGCTCATATTGCTCATTTGTAGGTAAACCGTCCTGAATATTGCGTCCGTTCTTGGAAAGTCTCCGTCGGCATATTCCGCCAACAGATCCTGAACTACATATGGTCAGATTCCTGTAAGACCAGGGATATGTAGGCAGCTCAGAAGCCAGGGCACGGCCTAAGTTTCTTCAAACCGTTTCGCTCGGTCAAAATTGGCCATCGTATCTTTACCCGAAAACTCTTTCATCCTTCCCGGGTAAAGAGGGGCAACTGTTGATACCCAATTTTTCCCTATATATTTTAATATGCAAAATACTATCAAAATAGCATATGTATGCATATATAGGTATGTCCAATNTATTATGCTGGAGTTCTAGTATACTTATGCTGGAACTCCATCATATATGCTGAGTTCCAGCATACTATCCTGGAACTCCAGTATAATATGCTGGAGTTCAACTTATACTTATGTTTATGTTAATTCCCTGTTTCTTGGATTGATTTGAAAAATTCCCTTTAGACTTTCGATTCTCTTGTCTTTAACTTGGTTTATTCATGGGAACCCATGTTACTCTCCTTAAGTCAGTGATTTTGAAATCCTTGACTCCTTGATTTGCTATGTACTGGTTTTCGATTGTCTCCACATTCTGCAACTTTTCTTTATTTTCTTACCTTATTTGGTTAACTGAGTATTTCAAAGATTCTTCCCTTAATTAAACCTCTATGCACTTACCCCTAATTGTCTATTCTATACATGGTGTTCTACTTGATTGCTTTCCTTAAATGCCTTCTGCCCATTACCGTTTAATTGTAACTCCTTAATTAAAGGAAGTCTTATACTGATTTGATTTTAATTGACACATAGTTCCATAATTACTGCTGAACTATGATTTTTGCTTATTTTCCACCTGTTTTCAAACTATAAATACCCTGCTCTTCCATTAACACAAACACACGAACACTCTTAATTTCAGAACTCACACTCATACTCAAAAATATTCTCTCTTGCTACTTGTACTGTGGCCTGTCTTCAAAGTCCGGCTTCCTCCTTTTACTGCATTTTTGCTTCTTTGAACTGGTATGTCTTGATTAAGATATCAGCATCACAATAATATGTTTACTTAATACTTTTGTTTTCTTGTCTGCCTACTGCTTATGTTTGATTCAATATTTTATTCTAAGCATGTTGTAATTCCCTTCTGCCTGTTCTAAATCTATTATGCATCCTAAATCCCTACCCCAATGTGTTTGATACTAATGGTTTGTTTGAGGCATGACAGTGTTAAGTATTTTTGTCTATGACTCAAACTTAATTCCCCTGGGATTATAACCTCAATGTTACCATTATATGTTGTGTATTCTGGTTGATTTTGTAAGCATAATAGCACTCCCTATTGCTGTGCATGCCCAGAATTAATTAATGCCTAAGTGCGTAGGCTCTTTGCAGCTCCCAATCCCTGAACCCCTTTGTGTGAAATCCTTCAATCTGTAACTGTTTCCCAGCACCCCTTTCCCACTTCTTTATTTCCTTAGCTCTTAAAGCTCTGTTTCTTCACTTGCACTCTTTCTTGAACTTATGTTCAGCCCCCCTCTCGTGAGCCTTGCCTTAAGACCCATTGCTCCCTCTGAACTTGGACACTTGAGGGCTGGCACTTCCACACTGCACTTGTCCCTATTCTGGTCATACAATTTGGGTGTGAGCACTGCCCGGAGTCCCATTGAGGCTTTTAGGGAGCTCTGACACACTCAAATTGGAGAAAGGCTTTGGATCAATGGACTTTGAGTTGGTTTATCTCATAACTCAGAGAGGAAGTCAAGAATCAGGCTTCCTCTGATTGTACTTTTCTTTGTATTTTTCTGATGTAATTTATTATTCTGGTTTGTAATAAGTTGTAATAAACATTTGGGGCTGGCTAGTGAAAAGGGCGGGGAACTATGCATGCAAGGGTAGAGATCATGCCTATAGGGTGTTGTTAATTCCTGCATATTCAAACTTCACCTAGAAGCCATGCCTATAGGAGTATTTTAATTCTGCATAATTCAAACTGCATTTAAATACCATGTCTATAAGGTTTAACACAAGTTTCTACATTTAGATACCATGTCTATAAGGTTTAACACAAGATTCTACATTTAGATGTCATGTCTACGAGGTTTCTGCAATTAGATACCACGTCTAAAAATCAGTAATGCATAGAAATCATGCCTATAGGGATCCTCGAACAATTCTGATTCGTTTTCATTCACAGTCAATGTTAGATATAAGATCCGTAATAAAAGAGGCTATAACCAGCAGAACCTGTAACCGTTCTTAATTCTTGTGCATTCTGCATCTCTTTTGATAGTCTAGGTCCCTCACTTAACAATTTTAACAAGTATGCATATTGGACTTTAAGCAATTCATTTCGAGCTTTACCATCTAATCACCTTCTAAAATCAGTAGATATCATGCCTAAGATTCCGTCTAAATACTTAGGCAAGCCTTAGGATAATGATTGTAAAACTAAATCCGCTTTGTTAATTGCTACAACCAGCAGGCATACCTGATTCGGACTTTTTATCTGAGTTATGTAATAAACTAAGCTGCCTCAACAATTAACTTCGCTCGTCTTTGGTATTTTTAATCAGACCTAAATAGTACGTGCAAGTCATGCTAATTATATGCTTTCTTTGTTTAAGGAGGTATATATGGGCCTTTGTTTGTTTCTATGTGTTTCCCCAAAATATGCAATATGTGTTTTTTTGTATGTCGCCTTAGAATTTTTACATTTGAAACTCCAGATAAGCCTAATATCCTTCTCTTTTTAGGATTAGTAGTCCTAAGTGCCTCCGGGACTGATAGGAGTGGGACGGGTAATAGCATGCAATAAGTAATCAATACCAATCCGCGCTTTGAATACCTTAACGGGGTGGGATGGGTAGATATGGATATGATGACCACGCGATAATGTCACGTGTAGCCCCTCATTGAGGAGTGATTACCGGACATTGTGTGGGGTGATCGATATTATTAATAAACCTAGGACCTCCCTCCCTTTATTCTTTACTTCTTTTCTTTAGCATTTTAAATCTTTATTTTAAAAATTAGCCTTTCTAATGGTCCTTTCAAACTTTGCATACTTTCAAACCTTTATGTGTTGAAATCCCCTCTTATTTGAGCCTTATCTGCCTAGATGCTAATTGCACCTCAAATCACAATAATTTTCTGGCCGTGAACCACACTAGTGGATTCTGAGGGGTGCCTAACACCTTCCCCTTAGAATAATTTCAAGCCCTTACCCTATCTCTGGTTATTCAAATCAAACTCTTTTGGTGTCCTAATGCACCCTAATCATTAGGTGGCGACTCTTCAATTGCAAACCTAGTTCCCAAAAGGAATGAGTTGTCCCTCCAAATGTCATAAACCCGATTTCACGAGAAAAAGGGGGCGCGACAATTACGACAATTTACTAGACGCACTCTCCCGAGTTACGCTAGCTGGCTTTTATTACAGCTCACTTAGATCGCACCCAATGTTTCTTTACCCCTAATCCCACCTTTAAACCCTTGGTTATTGATTCCTCATATACTTTTGGAGTGGTGTTGTTCAACAACTACCTAAATATGCACCTTCTCCCGAGTAATACATATTAAATAGGCACAGCTAATTGAGGATCCTATCAATTAACTACAACAAGAACGTAGTTGAACAAATAGAGATTAAACTGGGCAAACTATATTAACACAACAAGAAGTTCATCCCTCAACAGGTTCCATCAAAACCTTAGACTAAATAATTAGCTACTCATAATTGTGTTCATAATAACAACAGCAAAATTCATCATGAATGATAATAACAAAAGGGAGAAAGGTAGAACTCGATGGCGAATTATCCTCATTGCCTCTTGCCTCTTCTTGCCTTGAACAAAACTCTAAAAACCTTGATATCCTCTTTTTGGGCGAGCTGGACCTCTTATAGGTTAAGTGGAATTGCCCCCAAACTTCCAAGTTTACCCCTAAAATTTCCGCGTTTCAGAGTGACTAGCGCGGCCGTGCTCGAACCGCGCTAGTGGCCGCGCAAATGGCGTTCTACACTGTCCTGTTTCTTCTGCTCTAGCGTGGCCGCGCTAAGGCCGTGCTTGGCCCACGCTAGAGTGGATCAGCTATTTATCTCCTCATTTGTTTC
The DNA here is from genome assembly GCF_001879085.1 of Nicotiana attenuata. Classification (NCBI taxonomy): domain Eukaryota; kingdom Viridiplantae; phylum Streptophyta; class Magnoliopsida; order Solanales; family Solanaceae; genus Nicotiana; species Nicotiana attenuata. The sequence continues at coordinate 117,820 of NW_017673075.1, read as the reverse complement.
TTCTTTCACACGTACTCAACTCCGATGGGCTTTCCTTGCTTTAATTTAGCTCCAAACACTGTCCTAAGTCCTCATAAGCACGATTTGCTCCTGCAAAACATAAAATTCACAATTAGAGCCATTTTATCGTCATTTAACCTTCCTAGAACAGTGAAACATAGTCCAGTTGGAGCATAAATAGTCGCTAAATTACATGAATCTAGCCTATTATTATCACCCCACACTTAAATCGTTGCTAGTCCCCGAGCATCCACCATACTCTACAAATGCTCCTTCACCAAGCTTTTCCCTAACGTATCACACCAAGAACATATCACCAAAGTTACGTCTAGTAGTGTAACATCTTTGCCTCAAGAGTCGACTCTCACGTGTCGTGCAATATTTGTACTTACTCAAATTACTCTGTACAGAGGTCAAGACTTACCTTTCCTACGTGAATCAAATGCCCTCACATCCCACAAGAGAGTAGTTCCACAAGTAATAACATTGAGAACAATTAGGAACCCAGATAGACAAAATTCACTCACTCTCAGAAAGAACATTCATATTCCACAAAGATACACCATAGGCTTGCCCGTAGTGTACTACTCTACTAATCGAGCTCATTCAGTCTCAGATCAATTAGGACTTCATTTGGTTGTAATGTAGGCTACGGGACGGGTAGGATATATTTAGATATAGTGACTAACCTCCCTAAGCACTTTTAATAATTCACTTTCGCATTCAGAACCATACTTATGTCAGACCAGACATTCCACCACACTTCTATTTATAATACCCCAAACTCCTTTAGGTGCAATTGTATCAAGTCACCACTTATTAAGGACTACATTTACTTATTTTCTTTTCTTTTTTTTTATTTTCTTTAAGTGGCACTTATTCTTTCATTTTTTCAAAACACTGCACCTTTTTTTTTCTATTTCATTGGTTCCACTCAAAAACCAAACCACCACCCCAAACTTTAACTTTTGCATATTTCATAACCATTCAAGTGCTCATGGGAGGTAAAGGGGTTCAAACAGATGGGCCGTTCAAACAATTGGGTAAGGTTTATAATGTGGTTGCAAAAGAAACGGGCTTATAGGCTCAACGGGGTTAACTACGATGTATCGCATTTAGGCGACTCTACTATATATATCTGGCTTAATAAAGAAATGCCTATATCACTTCTAAGACTGAATAAAGCTATTATTTCGCTTTGCAAACACACAGGGCAAGTTCTAGGCATCAAATGCAGAGCATAGAATACAATACAACTCACAAACACATGGCAAATGACTCACTCCAGATTGGCTTATCAAAACACTCTCGTTTGAGTACTCAAGTCAGTTACAAACATACAATTTAAGGCACTCTAACAAGAATCAATAACTGAGACTAAGCGTCACACTCTAGTGTATACTGTGTTTAGGTGTAACAACGCTAAGGGATTCTCTTCCTATCTCAGCTCATAGCCCATAAGTACCAAATAAAAACTAGAAACAAAATAAACAAAAACTAGCTACACCCGGTTCAAGCAAAACCCTTGGAAAAGAACCACGCCCAAAGAAAAATCAAGGGGGAGTTACTACACTACCTAAAATAGAAAATCTTTTTGGTATTTTCTTTAGACTTACTTCCCTCAAGAAAACTGTCTAGAAGATCCGTCATCAGGAAGAGTCCAACATATTTCTATTTTTTTTCTTTATTTAAACGTCGACTTAGACCCTCAAGAACCCCGCCGAATGAGATCCGTCGTCGGGACAAGTCGACTCACCTAATTCGACTGCTACTCAAAGCCACAAAAACAAAATAAAACATAAAAAAATCATGTTCTTACATATATACACATACACCGAAGTATCCCCCACCCCACACTTAAAAAGAAGACATGTCCTCATGGCATACTAAATAAAGAAATGTGAGGTAAAGGAACTTCCCTGAGGGATCAATCTTGATCGGAGACCGTCCCCGGGTCCAGATGACATGCACGACCCAGAGCTCGGAGCCAGCCCATTATTTTCTTCTCAGATTTAGCATTCTGGGTGGCCGAAGCATCAACTTGCGTCCCCAAGTATGCGACAGTAGTACGCATCCCTGCCATCTCCTGCTCTAAGGCTGCTAACCGGGTAACCCGACCAACCCCAGATGGTCCTGCAGCTTCTGCAACGGGCGCATGGGTGGGCGGCTCGGCTTACACTTCCTCCTGCTCATCCTCTCCCTCCTCAGATGCATCTGAGTCATTACTATCATCACCACCAGGTGCCACAGGCTCCTTCCTAGTAGTTACCTTATCAGCTCGAAACTTTGCCTCTCTCTTCAGTTTTCCATCCACACTCAAATTATCCGGCACCCGGGTTGCCCGCCAAAGCCTAGCGACTAGGGAAGGGAAGAAGAAACCATACCTCTTCACCGGACAACGTGTAAACATCTCCTCGTGAATAAGCTTGGCTACATCAAAGTTATGACCATTTATAAAGCACCAAATTAATGCAGCTCGAGGGGCATTCACTTCCGTGGTGTTGGAGGACGGAAGTAGGCGGTTGTTGATGACATACAGCCAGCACTTCCCTTCAAAGGTGAGTGCCGCTGAATGGAACTTCTCCCCATATTTCATTCACACAATTTCCTTGCCAGGTACACAAATTGTTTCAAAGAATAGCTTCAACTGAGTGTATTTTCTACCATAGACTTCATAAAAATCCTCCATTTCCGCCACAGGTGCGGGCAACCGGTATATTCTCCAAATAGCCTCAACAAAGGCATCCACAGCCTTCTTGCGCACTGTTACTACACCATTTACATGTTCTTTAACGTTAGCATAGAACTCACGTACAACCATCACATTCCCCTCATTTGGTTCTTCAAAATAATACAATTAAAATACAAAATACAAAATAAGAAAATAAAAAAAATGTTAACTTATACAAAGTAGCAGGCGGAACGGTACTAGCATGGTCCGAGCGCGGCCGCGCTAGCAAAGCAGAAGACTTGGCCATATGCGCGGTCATAGCGCGGCCTGAGCGCGTTCTGAAACAGAAGACTTGGCCATATGCGCGGCCCAAGCGCGGTCCAAGCGCGGCCGCGCTTCTGGGCTTCGAGATTTTTCAATTTTTTACCCGTTCCTTCAGCGTCTGATGGACTTATTACTCGCCCAAGCTCACCTGCACTGGTTAGCACTTACTAAAATCAAAAAGAACAATTCTACTACTCTAAAGTCACTACGCATTGGGTTGCCTCCCAACTAGCGCCTTAGTTAATGTCGTGGCATGACAGTTACAACAAGTCAATGGGTTACCTCCCATGCAGTGCCTGATTTAACATCGCGGCACGATGCAGATGAGCGCATTTAAGGCTCGCTTGACCTCTGAGGTTCAGTCAGATGGATCACTGACACTTCCTTGGTTTCATCCATGCCCACATATGGTTTCAATCTTTGCCCATTGACTCTAAATGTGTGGGAATCTTTCTCTGAGGCAATCTCTATGGCACCTGAAGGGAGCACTTCGACCACCCGAAATGGTCCAGACCATCGTGACTTGAGTTTACCCAGAAATAGCATTAATCTTGAGTTATAAAGCAACACCATGTCTCCAGGCTTGAAATTACGCTCAATAATGTTCTTGTCGTGCAACCTCTTCATTCTCTCCTTGTATAACCTCGTGCTCTCGAAAGCAAGAAATCAGAACTCGCCTAGCTCATGCAATTCTATGACTCTATTTGTTCCCGCAACCTCAATTTCCAGATTTAGCTGTTTTAATGCCCACCAAGCTCTATGTTCTAGTTCCACTGGCAAGTGACAGGCCTTCCCGAACACCAACTTGTATGGTGACATACCAATTGGTGTTTTGAAAGCGGTTCTGTAGGCCCAGAGTGCATCATCTAGCTTTTTCGCCCAATCAGTTCTTGTGGAGTTCACAGTCTTGGTCAGCGCACTCTTTATTTCTCTATTCGATACTTCGACCTGTCCACTGGTCTGAGGATGATATGGGGTTGCCACCTTGTGGCGCACATCGTACTTTGCTAGCAATTTCTCGAAGGCTCGATTGCAGAAGTGAGTGCCTCCGTCACTGATAATAGCTCTTGGGATCCCGAAATGGGTGAATATAATCTTCTTCAAAAACCCCACCACAACCCTTGCAGCATTGGTGGGGAGTGCTGCAGCTTCCACCATTTGGACACGTAATCTGCAGCAACAAGTATGTACTTATTGCCAAAGGAGTTGGCGAAGGGGCCCATGAAGTCTATCCCCATACATCGAACACTTCAACCTCTTGAATTGGGTTCATGGGCATCTCATGGCGACGGGAGATGTTCCCGGTTCATTGACTTCATCAAAACCCTTTACGCATTGATGTGCATCCTTAAACATGGTTGGCCAGTAGAACCCGGCTTCTAGAACTTTTGCTGCCGTCCTGACTCCTCCAAAATGTCCGCCATATGCCGATGCGTGACATGCCTGCAAAATAGAAGATTGTTCTATCTCGGGGACACACCTCCGGATCATATTGTCAACAAAAATTCTAAACAGATAAGGTTCATCCCAGTAATACATGCGGCAGTCCCGATAAAACTTTTTCTTTTGCACAGAGGAAAGGTCATAGGGAACTATACCGCTTGCCAGGTAATTTTCAATGTCTGCATACCATGGCACTTCCTCAAGGCTTATGGCGAGTAGCTGCTTGTCTGGAAAGGTTTCCAGAATATCCTCTGCCTCAACTGAGTTTTTAGCTCCTTCAAGTCGCGATAAATGATCAGCGACCTGGTTTTCCGTGCCCTTACGGTCACGAATCTCCAGGTCGAACTCTTGCTGTAGCTGCACCTAACTAATCAGGCGCGGTTTGGACTCCTTCTTTTCAATCAAGTACCTGAGAGCAGCATGATCAGTATATACAATTACCTTAGAGCCAATCAGGTATGATCTGAACTTGTCGAATGCGAACACCACAGCCAGCATCTCTTTTTTAGGCACAGTGTAGTTTAGCTGGGCTCCACTCAACGTTCTACTGGCGTAGTAAATTGGGTGCATTATCTTGTCTTTCCGCTGTCCTAGCACTGCCCCCACTGCATAGTCACTGGCGCCACACATGAGTTCGAATGGTTGCTCCCAATCGGGGGCAACAATGATGGGTGTTGTGACTAGCCTCTTTTTCAACTCCTCGAATGCTACCCTGCAATCATCAGAGAACACGAAAGGGTGATCTTTTTCTAACAACTTACACAGAGGGTTGGTAATTTTTGATAAGTCTTTGATGAATCTCCGGTAGAAACCGGCATGCCCGAGGAAGCTCCTGATTGCCTTGACTGATGTAGGGGGTGGAAGCTTTGCTATCACATCAACTTTAGCAAGATCCACCTCGATTCCCTTGCTTGATACCAGGTGTCCCAAGACTATACCCTCTTGTACCATGAAATTGCACTTTTCCCAATTAAGTACAAGGTTAGTCTCGATACACCTTTTCAACACTCGGGTCAGGTTTGTAAGGCACTCATCGAATGAGTTTCCTACCACTGAGAAATCATCCATGAACACCTCCATTATGTCTTTAATCGTGTCGGTGAATATGGCCATCATGCACCTTTGGAATGTGGCGGGTCCATTGCATAGGCCAAAAGGCATCCTCCAGAAGGCATAAATCCCATATGGACATGTGAATGAGGTCTTCTCTCTATCCTCTGGTGCAATGGAGATTTGGTTGTACCCTGAGTACCCATCCAAAAAAACAGAAGTGGGACCTCCCTACCAGTCTGTCAAGCATCTGATCAATGAAGGGAAGTGGGAAGTGGTCTTTCTGGGTGGCCAGATTCAATTTCCTATAGTCCATACAAATTCTCCAGCCTATGACGGTTCTTGTAGAGATCAGCTCATTGTTATCATTTTTTACCACCGTTATACCACCCTTAGGGAACACAATGCACCGGGCTAACCTAGTTGCTGTCAGAGATGGGGAAAATGATTCCCGCATCTAACCACTTAATGACCTCCTTCTTCACCACTTCCGGGTTCAGCCTTCTTTGGTGCTCCCTGGAAGGTTTGTGCCCCTCTTCCAGCAGAATTTTATTGCATACAATATGCCGGGCTGATCCTTTTAATGTCTGCCATGGTCCACCCAATGACAATCTTGTACTCCGTGAGTACCTGCAAAAGTTGTTGTGCCTGCACATCCAACAAACTAGATGAGATACTAACAGGTAATGTGGAGTTAGGTCCTAGGAATGCATACCTGGGATGGGCGGGCAGTGGCTGCAACTCCAGCTTTGGTGGTTCTTCTATGGATGGCTTGGCGGGCGGAGTTCCTTTTTTTTCTAAGTGCAGGGGCTCAAATTCAAGTGATCTCTCCCAAAAGCCTTTGCCCTCAAGAGCCAGCACCCATTTTGCCAATTCTTTCCTATTCACCCCATCTAAATTCATAAGACATGCAGCAAGAGGATCCTCAATAGTCAATGTCTCATCATCCTTTTCCACGATTACATCCACTGCATCAATTAGAGAACAATTGGCGAATTCACTTGGTCGCCTCATAGATTTCTACACGTTGAATGTTATCTCCTCATTGTTCAACCTCATCTTGAGCTCCCCAGTTTCACAATCAATGAGGGCTCGCCCTATGGCCAAGAATGGCCTCCCCAAAATTATGGGAATTTCTTCATCCACTCTACAATCCAGAATCACAAAATCTGCAGGGAACACAAATTTTCCTACCTGTATCAACACGTCATCCAAAATACCTGAGGGTCTTTTCACAGTTCTGTCAGCCAGCTGCAACAACATAGACGTGGGTCTAGCTCTTCCAATCCCCAACCTCTTATAGATCGCCAGGGGCATAAGATTTATGCTAGCCCCCAAATCACAGAGTGCCTTGGCAAAGGCAAAGTTACCAATGGTGCAGGGAATTGTGAAACTCCCTGGATCAGACAACTTTTCAGCAACTGGTCTAGTCACCACAGCACTGCAGGTCTGAGTTAGAGTCACTGTGGCCAAGTCTTGGAAGTCGAATTTTCGGGACATCAAATCCTTCATCATTTTTGCATAACCAGGCATCTCCTTCAAAGCATCAATCAATGGAATATTTACCTGAATTTGTTTCAACATCTCCAAGAATTTCTTGTATTGTTCATCTTTCTGGTATTTGGCCAGCCTCTGTGGGAATGGTGCTGGAGGTCTCTTCTTCCCAGTGATTTGGGTTTTCTCTTTGTCAGACACCACCTCAACTACCGGTTCCTGGGCTGTCTCAGCTTCTTTCTCAGCCTCAATCTGTGTGTTGGTTTCTTCCTGGGCAGGCTGTACTGTCACCTCTGTCAGTTTTGCTGAATCATCTAGCTCAATGGGCACTGGTACAAGTGTCTCAGCCTGTCTGCTTTCTCGAGCCCTCTCTTGCTCCAAGTCTAGGTCTTTGCCATTACGTGCTCACTGCATCAGCTGCTTTGGGCCTTGATCTTTTGGATTTACCTGAGTGTCTGCAGGCAATGTCCCATGAGGACGATTATTCAAAGACATCGAGATCTGGCCCATTTGCACTTCAATATTCTTTATGGCTGACTCATGTGCATCTACTCTTTCACTCATTTTCGCATTTGACCCAATAACCTGCTGCATCATTGCCTCGAGTCTAGCAAACCCATCTTCCTGTCTCCCACCATGTTGCTGCTGAGGAGGATGATAACCCTGCTGCTGATTTTGGTTGTTGTACCCCTGTGGCCTTTGGTAGGGCGCCACATTATCGTGAGGTCGCATGGCTCCCATATTTCCATTGTTGTGTTGCGGCTGGACTGGCCTGTATGGCTGATTCTGTTGGCCCCAATTCTGACCACCCTGTCTCTGGCCCCCATAATTAGACACATAATTCATGTTCTCAGGGTAGTGATGATGATCACTTTCCGCATTCCACTGGCTACCAATTGGCTGACTAATGCAAGATGTGCATAAGCCCCCATTGGTTGTATCTACAATGTGCACCTGCTGCTTCTGCCCTGACTCTTCCACCTTTTTGGTGAGTATGCTCATTTGTGTCATTAAGGTGGCCATATTCTCAGCAAGAGTGTTGGCTGGATCTAAGGCCACTGAGTGAACTACTGGAGTGATTGGTGCATTCCTGGTTGTCCACCCCGAATTTTGTGTCATCTTGTCAAGCAGGATCTGGCTTTCTCTCCATGATTTGCTCAAGAATGCTCCACCAGCTGAAGCATCAACATTAGCCTTCACGCTATCTGTCAGACCCATGTAAAACTGCTGCCCCAACATCTGCTCTTAAATACCGTGGTGCGGACATATAACCAACATCCCTTTGAATCGTTCCCATGTTTCTGTTGGTTTTTGTCTGAAGCTCAAAATTTCATCAATTTGCTGAGCAGTCTTGTTGGGTGGATGAAACTTATTCACAAATTGCTTGATTAACTCCTCCCAAGTCGTGATGGAATTAATAGGGAGTGAATTTAGCCAAGTCTGGGCAGCTCCTGTCACTGAGAATGGAAACAACAACAACTTTATTGCTTCCTGAGTTACGTTGGGCTGCCTTTGAGTTTTGCAGATTGACAAGAAATTCTTCAAGTGCTGTTGAGGATCTTCAAATGACCCCGAAAATAGTCCCTTGTTTTGCAACAAGTGCAGCATGTTGTTTGTGATTTGAAAAGATTCAGCCTGTATCTGCCGGACTATTATCGTTGTGGCCAAATTCTCTGTTGTGGGTTGCGCCCAGTCATATAGAGGAGCCTCTGGCACAAGAGGTGCCACTACCTGCGCAGCTGGGTCTACCACGTTATCCCCGTTGTTGTTTCTGTTGTTTACCAGCTCTGCCATGTCTGGTTCAGGTTGTTCAGTTGATTGTTGTTGTTTGTTTTTCCGGTTGGCCCGATGCAAGGCCCTGAAAACTTTCTCGGGATCTGATAATGCTTCAAACACTTCACCAGCTCTCGATGAGTTTCTAGGCATACACCTGTACAACCAAGTTAGCAAACGTTAAAATTTCAATGTATGGATTGAAAATGAAGAAAATTGACTATACCAAGAATTTTTGTATTTTTTTCAACTGTAATTGATAACACCGTTAACTCCCCGGAAACGGTGCCAAAATTTGATCTCGCCCAGCTATGCCTTATAAAAAGGACAAAGCGATTGTTGCAAATATAATCCGGGTATTTACCCCAGAGTCGAATCCCACAGGGAATTAACCTACCAATTACTTTTGTCAGACTCACTGAATCCTCCGTAATCAACTTCCTAGAAATTTTGAATAAAACTTGGTGATATTTCTACTAACTATAACTGAATAAAATTAAGTAAACTAAAAGCTAACTATGATTGAGTTGTAAACTAATAAGAGGAGGATCTAAGGTTGTGATTTCCCCTATTGATGGAATCCCTTCCTGTTATGTTTCGAATAGATTTGCCTAATCGTCCCTATAGATCATGAGCGCTCTTACTACCGTAAATCTCTCCTGAGTAATTACGATAATTTACTAGACGCACTCTCCCGAGTTATTACAGCTCACTTAGATCGGACCCAAAGTTTCATTATCCCTAACCCCACCTTTAAACCCTCGGTTATTGATTCCTCATATACTTTGGGAGTGGTGTTGTTCAACAACTACCTAAATATGCACTCTCTTCCGAGTAATACATATTAAATAGGCACAGCTAGTTGAGGATCCTATCAATTAACTACAACAAGAACGTAGTTGAACAAATAGAGATTAAACTGGGCAAACTATATTAACACAACAAGAAGTTCATCCCTCAACATGTTCCATCAAAACCTTAGACTAAATAATTAGCTATTCATAGGTTAAGTGAAAAATCCCCCAAACTTCCAAGTTTACCCCCAAAATTTCCGCGTTTCTGAGTGACTAGCGCGGCCGCGCTCGAACCGCGCATGGGCCGCGCTAATGGCGTTCTACACTGTCGCTGCTTCCTGGACTAGCACGTCCGCCCTCGTGACCGCGCTTGGGCCGCGCTTATCAACTTCAACACTGCCCCGTTTCTTCTGCTCTAGCGTGGCCGCGCTAAGGCCACGCTTGGCCCACGCTAGAGTGGATCAGCTATTTATCTCTTCTTTTCTTTCTTCTTTCGCACGTACTCAACTATGAGGGGCTTTCCTTGCTTTAGTTTAGCTCCAAACACTGTCCTAAGTCCTCATAAGCACGACTTGCTCCTGCAAAACATAAAATTCACAATTAGAGCCATTTTATCATCATTTAACCTTCCTAGAATAGTGAATCATAGTCGAGTTGGGGAATAAATAGTCGCCAAACTACATGAATCTAGCCTATTATCATTTAACATCGAAGACGATGAAACTCTGAGAGATTTTTTGAGGACTCCAGATGAATACCGGGAATTTATTGTGATAAAACTGTTGGAAATGTACGTCATGGCTGAAGACATTCGCAATAATGAGGTTGGGCAAAGCAGGGAAATCCCTCAATCAACGGGTGGTTATTTTGGAGCAGTTTTAGCCGAACAGGTTCCGGCTGAAAGAGTTAGCCGGATCTAAACTTATCTCCACGGGCGAATGACGAGCGAGGAAATAATTTCGCCCCTAGTATATATAATCCACAAGCCAAGTGGTAATCTTTATTTTTCCTTTCTGTTACGATGTATATATTTGTGTATTGTATTTGTATTAACACTCATATATTCCACAGGGGGTACTGACCAGATATGAATTTTACAAGTTATGAACCAACGGCCAGTTGGAATATGCCTAGTTTTGGTGTGTTGGATCATGGTCCGGGAGTCAGCATCAACAAGATAATGTGCATCATAGGATATCAACACATTATGATTGGTAAGTGAATATATAAAGTTATATGTATTGTTTGGACCAATTTGAGCAACTCATTATTTCTTTGGTTGTGCAGTGAAAACAAGCAACTAGATGGTCCTGTCCTTACTCAATTGCCCAAAGACGACGTATTTAATCGAGATCTGGCTGAAGCGTAGAGTCAGGAAGAGAATAGTGATTATGACAACAATGTTGATGAGTCTGGAGATGACACACCCTTCCCTGACGAGGGTGATGAGGAGGAGGAAGAGAAAGCTAAACCTAATTTGACGAGGGAGCATGCTCCACCTCCCGTTAGACCAAGAGTGTACGAGTCCCACGTGCCGTTTCATTCAAGGCATATCCCCTACCTTGGTCATTTTCCAAGTATGCCGGATGTGGATGACCTCACAAGGGATATTGACGAAATTCGGACAGCAATGTGGGATGAATCTAGACCAACGGTGCTTTCAAAGGGCATGCTCTTTCTTGATAAGGCGCGCCTAATCAGGGCGGTGAAAATGTATAACGTAAAAGAATAATGTGAGATGATGGTATGGGAGTCATATCCGGATGTATACAAGACTGTTTTTCGTAGATGGTTTACAGGTTGTAATTGGATGCTGCATGCGAGGAAGAAGAAAATAAATATGTGGGTTGTGGGTAAATACATTGGCACCCACAATTGTGAAATGGACACATTCAGCGGGAATCACTTTAACTTGGATGTTGACTTAATTTCTCTTGTCTTGATTCCACATATCGAAGCCTCCATAAGGTACAAGATTAAAGAGTGTATTACATTTGTCCACTAGGAATATGGGTGTACCATTACCAAAAGAAAGGCATTTCTCGGGCGCAAACGTGCGTTTGAAATTGTTTATGGTGAATGGGATAAGTCATTTGCATCTCTACCCAGGTACATGGCCGTATTGCAACAATTTAACCCCGGGACTATTGTTGAATGGAAGCTTGAGCGGAGTCCAAGAATACCATAATATATTCAAATACGTGTTCTGGGCATTTAAACTAGCAATTGATGATTTTGTGCATTGCCGACCGTTAATATCCATAGACGGCACTCATGTCTATGGAAAGTATGATATTAGCTGTTGATCGTCGTTGCAATAGATGCTAATGGACAAATACTTCCCTTATATTTTGCTATTCGTGCCAATGAAGGCCAAGAGATGTGGACGCTATTTTTGAACCACTTGAAGGAGCACGTTGTCAAACAACGTTCAGGTATTTGTCTAATATCTGATCGGCATGGCAGTATTTTAAGTTCTGTACAGCATTTGCCTGAATGGCATGAACTATATGCATACCACCGTTACTATGTGAGACACCTGAAGGCCAATTTCCAGAAGGCACGTCCCAACAAGGACTTGCATGATTTAATATGGATGAATGCAACTGATCACCAGGAGTGCAAATTCAAGATGCACATGGAATCGATGAGGCAGGAAGATGAAAGAGCCTATCATTGGCTGATACGACATGAGCTTGACAAGTGGACATTGTGTGCGGATGGTGGCAGACGATGGGGAGCCCTGACTACAAATGTGTTAGAGACTTTCAACGAGTTATTGAAGTCTGCATGTGGATTGCCTGTCGCTGCCATGGTGCGGATGTCATTCTAATAGATGGCGAAGAGGTTTGTTGAAAGGCATAGAAGTGCATCAGAATTGATGGAGAGGGGTGTTGAATTTATGCCAATACTAATGAAAAGATTTGAGAACTACAGGGGGCGAGCACATTAGCATTCATTTTTACAGCATTGCAACGAGCGAAATATTTTGAAGTTCGCACTGCTATCCATCAAAACCAATGGAATAATACACACACCGTATATGAAGCCAGCAGGTTGTGTTCTTGTGGGAATTGGTCCATCTACCACATGCCGTACTCACATGCCATGAAGTGCTTTTGACATACAGGTTTCGCAGCAACCCGGTACATTGATAAGCAATATAGTGTTGCTGTATACTTAAACACATATAGTAGGCGGTTGCAGCCAGTGGGTTTTGAGTATTATTGGCCGCCGGAACCATTTAAAATGGTGTGTAACAAGGAGTAGTTGCGTAAGCTACAAGTGCAAAAAAGAACGTGTATATGGAACCAAATGAATGTTGGTGATACCATTTATGTGCGTAAATTTGGCATATTCTCACAAACAGGACACGATTGTCATAAATGTCCTTCAGCTGGTTTGGGTGGCAGTGGTAATCCAGCTCCTGGTGGAAGTTCATCTAATGTGCCCAACTATCAAGGATATACATAGTGTTTTATTTCCGTAATGTGGTTGTAATAAGTGTATGTACTTGTTTATCTTGCAGAATGTATGAAAGTAAATTTTGTTTCCATTGCTGTTAAGTCTTTTTGATATTTAACATTAATACTTCAGTACAACAATCTCACATAAACCAATTTTAAAAAAACAACATTCAAAACTATCTTTTTTGAAATTTAACATTAATACACGTAGTGGCGTTTTTTAATGGATGTTGTAATATTTATTCAAAAGGTCTTTGAAATACATATGACTTGGTTCGGTTTAAGGAGCTTTCTTATACTTGAATGAATTATTATCACGCGAAGCATAGTGCGGTTACATACCACGTTATGTGTATTGTCTTGTCAACCTGATAAAGCTGCCGTTCAGGAAAAGCTGTCTTCTGGAAAAGCACTATATTGTACCATAAAGAATCATTAGCACGCGAAGCATAGCGCGGTTACATACCATGTTATGTGTATTGTCTTGTCAACCTGATAAAGATGCCGTTCTGGAAAAGCAAAAAGCATTATTGTACCGTAAAGAATCATTAGCACGCGAAGCATAGCGCGGTTAAATACCATGTTATGTAATTTTTTCTTGCCTATTAATGACCAGCGCATTTTAGTTATTATCTGTGCTTAACCAAAACAAATAGCAAAAGTTTCCATAAATTTATCATTTTTCTTATGTCTGGACGCAATGACCAACCAAGGTGCTATTGTGGCAAACGTGCGATTATGAAGGCATGTTGGTCCGATGGTAATGTTGGGCACAGATACTGGATGTGTCTATACATGTTTGGTAATGTTGGGCACAGATACTGGATGTGTCTATACATGTTTGGAGGCAATGACGGAAATCATTGTATGTTTGAGGAATGGTACGATGAACCCATTAACCAGGAATACTACAAATCAATTTTGTAGTATGTTTGGAATATGAACGATGAATACCAACGCCAGATCTTTGAAATGCAACAAGAAATTGTGGCACTGTAGAAGAAACTAAAAGAGGTGGAAGAAGAAAAAAAATGGAAAAGAATTTTAAGTGGTTAGAGCAGAGAATAATGGGCGGTAGTGACTAAACAAACACATGTATGTGTTGAGTGTGGTATTTTATCTTTATATTTTCCATGTCATGTATTTTCATTAGATGTATCAAATTTAAATTATATTAAATTGTTATGTTTGTTTTGCCCAGTTTTACTATTAAAATAACAAAGAAATCAAGAAATAAAAGCATAATGCGCATATAATGCTAAGCCATAGATAAAGTTGCTATTATTTACTGATTGTCATATGTATATAAAATCGAAAAAGAAAAATCAATGTGTCCCACAGCCTTTATGCTTTAATGCAGCCGCTGGCCTGAGGCGCATTCCATCCCGCCCGGCTACACTATTAGGATCATCCTCATCACGTCACCTCTTTATTGGAGGATGCACTGCATCATGATCGTCAGTAAGGCTGGCAGGCTCGGTAGAAGTGGTCGTTGGTCCAACAGTAACCTACAGAATAATACGATATTTTAATATATGAAATATGTATTAGTAATGTACATGTTAGCTAAAGAAAATTAAAATGTCTTACCATGGTCTCAGCGGCCTCCTCAATATAATCATCCGTCTCAGGCCTGTCCGTGACGGGCGAGGAAGATGGCTTAAAAAAAATTGGCTTTAGACATTTATATGACTAATCAATGAGATAAACACAAATATAAATAATAGTAATACAAAATAACCAAATCATGTGAAAGATCCTCAGCATCCCTCGATGATGAGCCATAACTCAATCGGCGCCCACTATCCATATCTCGTACTGGACGAGCATCAGAAACCGTCGATGCCTCTGGAGGGTCAGGAAAGTACGCATCCCAGTCATGTGAGGTAAAGGTCGTGCCCGCGATCAACAATGGAACTGACGGGATCACCTGTAAAGTCCCTGGAGTAAGCACCAGGCTAAATGACTGGATATCACTAGGATCAGGGTGGTCACCCGGCTGACCAACTCCAACATCCTCAACAGGTGCCTCAACGCCCCCTTGCTGGGGACCACCTCCTCGCCGACCCGCACGACCTCGTGGGACACCCCTACCTCGTGGGATACCCCTGCCACGTCGACCACATTCAGGCTGCACTGGTGGCCCATGATGGTACTGCCCTGGCGCCATATAATCAGCCTTGTGTCCTAAGCGCTCATCATCTCAGGCTCGCTGTAATGTCCGAGCAGCCAAATCTGTAACCTGCCGGCCATAGTCGTGCAAAGTGGCCGCTCCCTCACTGGTATGCTGCTGCATCTATAGTCCCAACTGATGGAACTGATGTAGACCGATAACCTACACAACATGTAAAATATTAATTACAAAATGGTAAGGTTAACGTTATAACTAAGTATACCAAATAACATACTAGCGCCTCATGCCTCCCGGCGTATGGAACGAACCGACCGCCAGCGCGATGAACGGGATTCCCGATGAAAAGTTGGGTAATGCTGCAGTACCGGCCGATATACGCATGCTCACCATCCATAAGATGGGTTGGAGGGGGTGGCGGAATCAAGTCACGTCGCTGGTCCCAAGTGTGGATTTACAACTCTAGCCATGCCTCATATGCCTGGTCAACCCTCGAACAATCATCCCGCTGGTAATGTGTCCTAAGCCAAGCGGGCGGTGGAGGTACATGCTGCGGTCGACCAAACTAGCGAAGGACTCACTCGGTGGCATGATGCTCGACAATATCGAGACACATCAACGGGACGGAAGAGCTCCAGATAAGTTGCCCGATCGAGTAATAATCGGGAAAACCAGCTATTAGCTCGTCGTTGTATGGCCTCCGAATGAACTATTATGTGAAAACAGGAGCCATGAGTATATGCAACACATATAAATCCAAGCCAATTAAACTTAAGCCTGAGCGGCCTTCAAAAAATCCAACAAGTCCCTGCAATAGGGGAGATTATGTCGAGCCTCGTACTCGCGTCCGTATCCCCGCCTCTCAACCCACCTCCTAGCTAAAAGGAGAAACGGTGGAGGTGGTGCATCCTGAGCTATGGGTGGTAGAGGTGGCTGAAACTGCAGGAACCGCTCCCAGGCCCAAACCTAACATACAATTTGGACGTAAAATTTAAGGTATATTTTTATGATGTATGTTATATTGAAGAGAGTATTTGACTATGTTTTCACCTACAACAACGACATAAATCCTGCAATGTCTCACTGGGTGCCCATGCATGCCCGGCACATCTGCCTGTACGTAACCAAGAACAGCAGCACCCCAGTTGTATTGATGTAAATCATCTAGCTACTAGGTAGATTAATATTTTTTCTCCTTTCTCCAGCTTTGATAGTAACAGAGGGCTTGACAAGTACCTTTTCAAATCCCTCAAAGCCTGCTGGCATTCCGGGGTCCACTCAAAGTTGTTCTTCTTCTTGAGAGCACGAAGAAATGATGGCATATCTCAGATGACCGGGAAATGAACCTGCTCAAAGCGGCCAATCTCCATGTGAGCCTTTGAACACAGTTGCGACCATATTTATTTTTGTCCCGGTCACTTAAGAATTCTCTCAGATGGCCATTTTTGAGTAGTGTCGCCACCTCTTCACGCAGATGTCGGCAGTCCCCGATTCGGTGGCCGTTCGCCCTGTGGTATTCACACCACATTAGGATCCCTCTGGCTGGGATCAGACCTCATCGGCTTCGGGAACCATGCTTCTTTAACGTTCCTCATAGCCGATACCAACTGTACTACACTAACGTTGAAGTTGTATTCTGAAAGTTTGGGATAGGGAAGGATCTCGAGAACCTGATGCTTCCTTGTCCTATAGTGATCTGTTGTTTCGGCCGCGGTAAGTTCTTCTATTGGTAACGAAGCTGTCTGTCATCCGGAAACCTCTACCACGTCCTTCAGCCCGTTCATAAGGCAAAACCGGCACCTCGAAGATCGTCTATCTGTGTCGAAATCATCTTTTGATTTCATATTCTTCTCTCAACCTTTAACTGACTCTAGGAAGCCGACTTGATCATCCTCAATCCTCATCTTGGACTCGTACCTATTGTGAACATCCGCCCAAGTCGTCGCTTGGAACTTGATTAAGCTTTCCTTCAATTTCCGGGAATCATAAGAACTTCCCGGATTCAAACCCTTTTGTGAATGCTTCAGCCGCCCATTCATCCGGAACAACCGGGAGCAACATTCTTTCCTTCTGCAATCGGGTGACGAATTCCCGCAGCAACTCGAAATCTCCTTGTGCAATTCTGAATATGTCGGCCTTGGGGGCCTGCACTTTTCTAGCTCCGGCATGGGCCTTAATGAAAGAATCTGCGAGCATCTCAAAGGAATTTATGGAATGTTCGGGCAACAACGAATACCACGTCAAGGCTCACTTTATGAGAGTCTCTCCGAATTTCTTTAGCAAAACTGATTCGATCTCGTGGGGAGCTAAATCATTCCCTTTCACCGTCGTTGTATAGGTGGTAATATGCTCATAAGGGTCCAAAGTCCCATCATATTTTGACACGTCGGGCATTTTATACCGCTTCGGGAACAATTCTGGTGACGTGCTCAGCTTGTACGACAGTTGAATATACTTCTTTGAGTCTGGTTTTTTCAGCACCGGTGGTGCACCCCGAATTTGGTCCATGCATGCATTTACTTCCCTCATAAACCGCAAGAGTTTGCTTTTGAAGGGATCAATCTCGTTGTTGTGACCAAATTTGTTCCCCCTAGCACCATCGAAGACGACCTCGCCCCTCGATGTGTTGTTGTCGACCCTCTGTGTTATTTGATTTGCGGGAGCACCGGGAGGAACTGGACCTCGTCCGTCGCATTATTGGAAGCACCCGATAACGCCTGCTTTATTTCTGTCATAACCTTATCCTGTCGTGTGAGATGGCGTAGGATGACCTCTTGTTGTTCCTGCAGGACCCTCACCGCTTCAACGACATGTTCCTCTCCAGCATCAACGGGAGTCGCCTCCCGAACATGTCGCAGGTACCATTTGCCGTGGACTGGCATGGCATCGCTCCCCTAATTGCGGGTATCACTGATTGAATCTTCATGCTGAGGCTGGTCTCCTTGGGCCCCAAGATTGTGTGTGTTGTTAACACCGTTATCTGCCATTCTCTATATTTTTTTTGTTAAGAACAAATAATAAAAACATGTTAGTAAAAGAGGCAAGGACCAACTTAATTACCGATTGTCTAGGCCCTATGGTGGGCGCCAAATTATTTACCCGTAAAACGGTATAGTTGAATTTATACGTGATTTCTAGACAAGTGTATTAATTCGAAAATGCCTGCTTTATTTATGTCATAACCTTATCCTGTCGTGTGAGATGGCCTAGGACGACCTCTTGTTGTTCCTGCAGGACCTTCACCACTTCAACGACATGTTCCTCTCCAGCATCATCGGCAGTCGCCTCCTGAACATGTCGCAGGTACCGTCTGCCGTGGACTGGCATCACTAATTGAATCTTCATGCTGAGGCTGGTCTCTTTGTGCCCAAAGATTTTGTGTGTTGTTAACACCATTATCTGCCATTCTCTATCATTTTTTGCTAAGAACAAATAATCAAAACATGTTAGTAAAAGGGGCAAGGACCAACTTAATTACACGATTGCCTAGGCCCTATGGTTGGTGCCAAACTGTTTACCCGTAAAACGGTACAGTTGAATTTATACGTGATTTTCTGGAAAAGTGTATTAATTTGATCCTGAAATAACAGAAGAATTAAATAAATATACAATACTTAGCCTTGAGATGGAGATAAAATAACAGAAACAGTAGTCTGGGAGCAGGGTCTCTGGACATAACAACAATGAAATCAAGGAGCAAGAAGATAAAATTGTATTAAGCTTTGAATGGATTATAGTGTAAGTTTGCCAGAAAGTTCGTGTCCTTTGCAATGGTAATAGAGCGCACTATTTATAACTGCACCTAGGGAACAAGGTTCTTGGATCAAGCCCTTCTTTAATGTCAATTATGAGAGCCATTGAAGAATGTGTAACGACAGACATGAATGCCAAATTCTTTATAACGGGCGGTGTATTAAATGCTGTAGAATATTCTTCATTAAATGCTATCGGATGGTCAGCATTTATTTCATCTTTATGAGCACCATTCTTTCCGGTAACAGATGGAATAATTGCCTTCGATTTTAGCTATTCTTTGCCTTCGGCTCCACATGTCACTCACTTGTGCGGTCACTTAACATAACATATTTTACCCTATATATTACCATTTCCTGAAATTTTTACCCAAACATAAACATGTAATACTTGATCCAACATATCGTCTGTATGGGCCAGGCCGACGGCCCGAATTCATTCAAGCCCGAAATGAAAATCAAAATCAACCCAATGCCCTAAACCCCAAATCCCACTGTCTCCCTCATCCTCCATAATGCTTAAACCCTAATTCATCTACTGAGCAAGAACACAGTCAAAATCAATGGAGTTCGAGAAGAGAAAGGCAGCAACTTTAGCTTCAATCAATTCACCAGAACCAGACAAATCACCAAAAGGCAACATAGACGCACCAATTATCCCTTTACTCAACACCCTTAACTCACATCCTTCATATTTCACCACCAGTTCTTGTTCTGGCCGTATCTCCATTCTCTCAACACCCACCACCCCCTTCAACAACCCCACCAAGAAAAAAGCTAAAGGAGGCAAATGGGTCTTCATTTCTCATGACCCAATTCAGCCCCACTTGGTTTTACCACTCCTTTTTCCAACCGAGTCAACTCAAAAAGTCAACGAGTTGTCTTTTGAGTTGACTCAGCCACATAGCCTTGTGTTCAGGTTTGAGCCTTTGATTATTGCAGTGGAGTGTAAGGACATAGGGTCAGCTCAGTTGTTGGTGTCATTAGCTATTTCATGTGGGTTTAGGGAGAGTGGTATTACTAGTGTTAACAAGAAAAGAGTGATCATTGCTATACGATGTTCCATTAGATTGGAAGTGCCGTTAGGGGATACTGAGAAGTTAATGGTGTCTCCTGAATATGTAGAGTACCTTGTTACGTTAGCAAATGAGAAAATGGAGACCAATAAAAAAAGAACTGATAGCTTTCTTGATGCTTTGTTGAAAAACGGGTTTTCGGGTACACGGATTGGTAATGAGGAGTTTTTAGATAATGGAAAAGTGGAAAGTGATGAGGGTCCAGTTTGTTTTAATACCAAGGAGTCCGAATTGCTGGAAAATTCTTTGGGTAATGGTGTTAGTGGAAATGGAAATGCTAAAAGAAGAGACTTTGATGATTCTTGTTCTGGTAATTATTCTCTGTATATCCTAGTTGATCCATATCATATTTCAGTACAATTTTGCTTTTGTAGTTTAAGGATATGAGCTTTTCTTTTTACTCTATAAGATATTGTTGTGCATATGTAGCCGATCAGATAATGTTGTTGTATCATCATGTGGTTGTGAATCTACTGTGTGAGACATTGTTTTATACATTATGGCAGGTGAATCTAGTTTTCTTGCATTGTTGTCAGGAAAACTTATCATAGAGTAGTCCACTAGAATTGGAAGAAATTGATCGTACTTGTGACTTCGTCTCTTTTCATCTTGGTAATCTGTGAATGTGTAATAATTAAAGGAAAGTGCAGAATCTTATCCGTAGATTGGAAAGCATTTCGTAAAATGATAGGAAACGTGCCACATTGTATGGGTATTTGATGTGGGTTATTCAAAATAAACCAAAATAAAGCAAAAAGCAGTGCATGTACCCCTGCTAAACACTCGCACACACCCTCATTGTATACACAACCATAATCGAGTCCATCTGACATAGGCCATGTTTCATTATTTGAACCCTGGGAGTGCTGTATCTTGGAGGNGGCAATAGCGACCAAAGTTGGTCTCTTTTTATCCAGATTTCTAAAAAAGCGACCAACCTTGGTCGCTATTCCATTAAAAAAAAATAATATCTGGAAAAATAGCGACCAACTTTGGTCGCTTATATTTAAAAAAAAATTAAATTCTTGAAATTAGCGACCAACTTTGGTCGCTTATTTTTAAAAAAAATTAAAAAAATTAATAAAATAGCGACCAACCTTGGTCTCCATTTTCTAGATTTTAAAATATAATATTTGGATTAGAGACCAAAGTTGGTCGCTGTTTTATGAATAATAATAAATAAATAAATAATATATTTTACATTTGGAGACCAATTTTGGTCGCCAAATTTACATTATTAAAATAATAAAGCGACCAAAGATGGTCGCTATAGTCAATACCCGGAATATTTGGTCATTTTACCTTAGAGATCAAAGTTGGTCGCTAATTAGTGACGAACTTTGGTCCCTAAAGTGAAGGGACCAACAATATAGTGACCAGGCATGTTTGGTCGCTTTTAGGCCTATAAGCGACCAACTTTGGTCGCTTTTTGTGGTCACTTTTTACCGGATTTCTAGCGGTGAAAGTTTTGAGATGCAGGAAATGTTTGTCCTGTAGTTAGCACAATGTCCGGAGGAAGTGTTTAGTCGTGTCAATTTATTTGTTTGAAGAGTAGAGACAACATTGCATGTGCAAACTGGATTATATACATGTTATGATTTGACTCATATTCCCATAACATCATGGATCTACCCATGCGGCATTCCTTATCGACATTGTCAAGTTCAACCCCCCCCCCCCCCCCCTTCTTCTTTTTCTTCACCACAAAAGATAACACACAGCTTGCACAATGCAAATTCAGTATTATCCTTTCGATTCCATTTTATTCAGCCTTCGGAGGGTACAATATACCTTTTAACCTTTAGTTTTTCTAATCATTAGTCGATTAAAAGATTGATGCTTATCGTTTCTCAAGGAACAAAATTAAACTGTAGTATCACGAGTTTGAATTTCAATGACATCCTGATTATTATTCTCCAAATCGTATCTTTCTAACTTCCTTATTAACTAATAACTTTTAGTTTTGTGTAGTTTTGATACATATAGTTATCATATGTAACTCCCGTACTCTATGCTACGTCTATCCAAAAGTGATTAAGTCAAAAGGGATTCCAGTTACATTTCTTCTTGCTAACATTATAATTTGAATTTTGAGTCCTAAAATAGGCCAGGATATGGAGTTCAAGATTTGGGCTTTTCAATGCAATTCAGGATATGGATCAAAGACAAGGGTCAATTGGGCTTTTCAATGCTCATAATCAAGATTTGTCCTTGGATAAGCGATTTATAAACACTTTTCTCTTATTTACAATTTTAATTTTAGTGCTTATAAGTATATATTTTAATTAGCCAAAATATTTGGGGATTCTAGTGTCAACTAAAAGCTCTCCTTAATGCAGTGGCAACTGTTTATTGAAAAGATCATTGCAAGAATTTCTTCTTGGATTGCTAAGAAGCTATGTTATCCAAGAAGAGTACAATTAGTTCAAACTGTCCTCTTTGGCATCCAGGCGTATTGGTCCCAGTTATTTATGTTGCCCGTGAAGGTAGTGAAGACTATTGATTCTAACTGTAGGAGTTACATATAGTCTGGAGTTAACACAATTACTAAGAGAGCTCTCGTAGCTTGGGTTAAGATGTGTGCACCTATATCCATTGAGAGCTTAAATCTAACTAATTTGCTGTTCTGGAATAAAGCAGCAACCACAAAAACCTATTGGACTTGGCTCGTAAATAAGACAAACTTTGAATGAGATGGATTCATACATACTATATAAGAGGGCATGACTTGGACAATGTATCTGTACCGCAACAAGCATCTTGGATGGTGAGAAAAATTATATAAGCTAAAGAAACATGGAAGCAGGTTCATGTAACACCGAAAGAGGGTAAGAACTTGATCAGACAAATCTATCTTCAACTACTGGGAGATGAGCCTAGAGTACCTTGGAAATGTCTCGTGTTTAAAATGAAGCAAGACCCAAAGCAAAGTTCATGTGGTTACATTTGCAGGGCAGGTTACCTACCATAGACAGACTAGTTAGATGAGACTTTAGTTGGATCCTTTATGCACTCTCTGTCAATGCCAAATTGAAACTAGAGATCACTTGTATGTGGATTGTGATTTTACTACAACATTATGGAGCAGAGTCCTTCATGTATGAGGAGACAAAAAATTTCAGCAGTTACGTGAGATCAACAGTTACAGTGGGCTGTTAAAAATTCTTAAGGCAAATCACTATCAGCATAAATCTTTAGAATGGTCTATGCAGAAGTCAGTCATGCTGTTTGGAGGGAAAGAAACCAGAGGATTTTTGAAAATAATGGTACAAATGTGGATAGGATTTCTAGAAATATTGCTTATATATATGTAATGTTAGAGCATCCACAAGGATTAGGAAACGTGTTCAGTCATGGTATTTTTAGCTCCTTTTAGTGATGGATTAGGTGTTTTCTAGTTTTTCTGTAACTTGCCTGAGAGATGGAAGAGACCCTCCCTAAGAGGTGTGCTTCAAATCTTTAAGATTAAAGGCATAGTGGTTTTGTCTAGCTAGATATTTACTTTTGGATAGTTGGTCGTGATAGCTTCAACTATGGTCTATAATTTCAAATTTGGTAGTTAGTAATATTTTAATTACCAAAAAAAAAATAAAAAATCTAAAAGAAAAAGTTAGTCATCCTCAATTTGTAATTTTTCAACTTTAAGTGCTTTTAGCTTGATCAAACTTTTTATGTTATTGTAATCTCTATATATCCTTTTCAATACAAAACCCTAACTCTCCCCTTTTATATCTATCATCATTCATCTTTTCTCCAAGGAAAGATATTTTTTTTTGATAAATACATTTAAGGGTAGTTTTGTAATTTTAGCAAAGAAAAAATGCTTATAAACCCATTTTGTCAAATACTTTAACTTCTTATTATCAATTTCAGCACTTCTATCTAAATACATCACTACTTTTTTTTTTTTTTTTATAAAATCAGATGTAACATTTAAAAGTGTTTTTCAGCTGCTTTAGTCGGCTAAGACAAACATGCTCTACGTATTAATTACTAGGGAAACGTGCTTCCATATTCAACCACTAATACACTGAGGGATCGTTTGGTAGGAGGTATTAGAAAAAATAATGCAAGCATTAGCTTTATGCATTACTAATACCTTGTTTGGTACATTTTTTTAACAAGTGTATAACTAATACTTGTGTTGGTATACATCATACTTGGTATTATCTTATGTATAAGTAATGCATAGAAAACCATTACATTAGTAATACCAAGGCTATTAATGCATGCATTAGTATGGATAAAGACAAAATTGTTCTTAAAGTCCCTTAATGCTAGAGAATATGGAGGGCATTTTTGTAAACAACTATTTTTCTTAAAATTTATACAATGCATTATAATTTTAATACACCACACTAAACAATAGATAAGAAAAAATATTTGCATAACTAATGCTTGCATTACTAACACATGCATTACTAATACACCTTATTCCGCACTATTTTTATACACCCTACCAAACGACCTCTGAATATTCGAATTACTGGGATTTACTAACCCACTCTTGTACAATCGCTTATGTCAATTATTTTCAGAATATTTTCCAGAATTTAGCCCAACTGAAATCATTTTTTGCAATAATCAGCTATATAAGTAGTAAAAATTAAAGAAACATGACGGATTGACAAAAATAATTCGCGAGAATGAGAAAAGAATGCGATTCACCCTTCACCATATTCACCTAATATTTTTTCTCATTTTCTCATTTATTTTGTGTTGTGGGAACAGATTTTATTCCTTTGTTTGTCTTTGTCCTAACACTTTTTCGTAAATATGATCATATTTGAGGACTTTAACATACACAAAAGCTGCTGATGTCATGATGGGTATACGTGGAAGAGCAAAAGCCACAAAATTTTAACTCAGTCAAGTACATATATGAGCCTACATATTAAGTGAACACGTGGAATTGAAGGGCTCATCTTGCCATCTTTCGGGGTTTCTATATTTTTTTCTATTTTTATTCATGTTGAGCTATTCACCATTAGAAATTACACTCCCCAAAAATTATAGCTATTACTCTTACATTAATGTTAATCGTAGTATCATATCTTGATTTAGTTTAGAAGTTAGAGCAGTAGTAATAGTTATGGTACATAATTAATTATTGTAATATAATAATGCAAAGAAAATTGAATAACTAAAAAGTTTAACATAATAAAGAAATAAAAAGGTAAACACTCAAATTCCAAGTTCTAAAATCAGTGGGTCCTCCTTAAACTCGGACAATGTAAGCCGTAAATGTCAAATTAATTCTTGCATTTTAATACATGAGCTTTTAATGCAAACTTTTTCAAATCTTAAATTTACTTTTAAGTGCTACATCCTATAGTTTAGGTGTAACTTCTTACATTTATTTTATAAATCAAAATAACTAAGCCAGCCTTATCTTTTATAGGCGCCACATTGACTATTATTAAAGCCATAAACCAAATCATAGCGGGAAAACTAGAAAAATACTTGAATCGAGTTTATATAGCTTCCAAATTTCTAGGTTATAAATATGTATTAACCATTTCATAAGCTTCCCCATGAACTATTGTGTCGCTGTTTTTAGCATACCATGTTGGATACTCTTAATGGATGAAACGTTTTGGAAAAAATCGTTCGGGCTTAACCCAAAATAAATAATACCAACCATGTCAAGAGTATCTTTTGGTCGTTTTAGTTCAATAACTGATATCCATAACTTTGAAGATGCATACATATCTTTTGAGCTTCAATGACCGTAATTACTCGGATCATGTAGATGTCACATAGTTAATTTCCAAATTAGCCCATGTATAATAATGGGTCATGTGAAACTTAGTTCAAGGGGGAGATTGTTGGATGAGTGTGAACAAAGTCCGACATGGAAAGTGAAAAGAAAAAAAAATCTACTTAGAAGGAGTTGGATACTCTTAATAGTGTAAGGCATTTTGGAAAAATCGTACAAGCTTAAGCTAAAGTGGACAATATCACACCATGTTAAGAGTATTTTTAACCCGTTTTAGTCTAATTTATTAGTTTTCCTTGAATTGGTGCAGAACTAATTAGCGATTCAAATATAAAATGTTCTAGTTAATATTGTCATATACCTTTATTTATAATGGTACTACTTTTTATATCTCCCTTTAGTACTTGTAAATAATGACAGACAATTTAAAAAATATCATTCTCACGGGTGAAAGTTCATAAAATATTACGATTAGAATTGTAAGATAACACAATGTACAATAAAATAATATACTCCCTCTGTTTCAATTTAGATGACATACTTTCCTTATTAGTCCGTTCCAAAAAAAATTACACATTTCTACAATTGGAAATAATTCAACTTTAAACTCTTCATTTTATCCATTTTACCCTTAATGAGAAGCTTTTATAACCACACAAATATCATGGCCCTACAAAGCTTGTACCAGAAGAGTCCACGTGTAAAGCAAAAACTTTCTCTCTCTAGAATGAGAGCTTCTCTCAGCTCCGCTGATGACGAGAAAATCGAAGACTAGAGGGAGGGGGCAACAATCGAAAGGTAGCAATCAAGGAATAACCATGGCGAAACTGGGAGTACCGGACTCTGCAAATGCATAGAAACAGCGTAGCATCAATGCAATCCAAGGAATAATACCATTGGACTTAACAATAGCATCCTCATCAAAAACACCACAAAAGTGAACAGAGAGAGGGGAACTCAGGATCTAAGCTTGGGGAAAACATCATGGGCTGACATGGTGGAGGAGGAAGTCATAGAAAGAGAAAATAAAGGTACGCAATTGAATTCAAACTCAAGCCCTAAATCATGGAGTCGTGTAGTTGGAGCAATTCCAAGTACAGAGGGGCTAGATCTGAGCAAAATAGTAGAGAATCATAAGAATGTGAAAATTACATTGGATGACATCAGAGATGAGGTGGAATATTGGGCATCGGCGGTGGTCTGCTACGTCCTAAGATCCAATCCTCCATAACTTGTAGTGGATGGCTATTTTCGGAGGATATGGGGGCAATTGGGAATTGATAAGGTTGCACAGATTAGTCGAGGGGTATTCATTGTACGCTCCCATGATTTGGAGAATAGGAATAGAGTAGTAGAAGAGGGAGTCCAAATGTTCGACAAAAAGCCAGTCATAGTAAAGGCTGGAAACCATATATGGACTTCACAAAAACTCAAATGGAGAAAAATCCTCTGTGGGTAAGACCATTGGGACTGGACATCAAATATTGGGGCAAGGTGCACTGACTAAGATAGCAGGGCTGATTGGCCAACCTCTCAAAGCAGATAGTGCAACTACCAAAGGGAAAGATTAACATATGCTAGAGTATTGGTGGAGATTGTGTTGAATCAAACATACCCTACATCAATAATGTTTGAGAATGAATATAATAAAATAGTGGAGCAAACTGTGGTATATGAATGGAAACCTGTGTTGTGTGACAAATGTGATAACTATGGTCATGAAATGAAAGAGTGAAGGAAATTCCTAAAGGAGGAAAAGGGTAAACAGGAGAAAATAGAAGAAATAAAAATCACCAGGGACAGGGGAATGAAAATAACAAGGAGATCAGTAATGAAAAGGATAAAGACACAGAGGTAATGACCAAAAGTAATGCAGAAAAAGGGGGTAAACCAGATCAAACAGATAACAGGCAAGCAAGGCAATCAACAAGGATTCAAAGCTGGCAAATACATAGCAACAGGGGTGACAGTGCAGAATGCAACCATAAAGCTAGGAAACACTTTCTCTAGTCTAATAGAGAAACAGCTTGTTCAAGAGAGGAACAAACACTCGGGAGAACCTAGCTCTTCTGTCCCTGAAGGAGTGCAAGGTGCAAGGGAGCCAGGACTTGGAAAGGGTGGGGGACTCCCCCATCCTAATGGATAACATAGGTTTCTAAAATACCAGAGGACTTAATAACCCTTCCAAACAGAAGGAGATAAAGCTATTCATGCATAATGCTAGGGTAGGGGTATTTGGTCTTCTGGAAAAAAAGGTGAAGAGAGCAAAAGCTCAGCAAGTCTCTCTTCACCTCTGTCAAGGCTAGTCATTTAGCACTAATTTGTCCGATATCCAAGAGGAAGGATATGGATTCTATGGAATCTTATGCTATATGGAGTCAACATACTCGGAGTAACACCACAACTTATTCACTGTGAATTACATCATAGAGGGACTGGAAGCACACTACATGTGACAATGATTTATGCATTCAATGATGCAGCACTCAGAAGAGATCTATGGCAGGCAATCAAAGATATTTATGGTCAGATGAAAGGCTCCTAGGCGATAATGGGGGACTTTAACTGTGTTCTACACAAGGAAGAGAGAAGGGAAGCCCATTCACAATGGCAGAGATAAAAGATTTTAAGAAATGTGTTGAGGAATGCTCATTGTTAGACCTTAAATCCACTGGAGCATTCTTCACGTGGACAAATAAGCAAAGTGGAGGAGATAAAGTACTCAGTAGAATTGATAGAGTAATGGTGAATGATGAGTGGAATCTTGACCTACTAGCATCAGTAGTACATTACAGGAATGAGGGGTTGTTTGATCACTGTCTAGCCATTATAAGTTGGGACAAGGGAAGCCAACCGAAGAATAAAATGTTCAGGTACTTCAATATGTGGAGCTTGGCCTCTGACTTCAAGGAGAAATTAAAGGCAGGATGGAGGACTGATAGGAAGGGCACAAAAATGTATGAACTATTGGGAAAACTACACAAAATCAAGCATACTTTGCAAGAGCTGAACAAAGATAGATTTAGTGAGGTAGAGAGGAAGGCAGATGAGGCAATGCAGAAACTCCAAAAATTCCAGGAAAGTATGCAAAGGGATCCATGTAACATTCAACTGATAGAAGAAGAAGGTATCCTATCCCAGGAATGCAAAACATGGAATAATGCTAGAGAGCAGTTCTTGAGGCAAAAATGCTAAATACAATGGCTGACTCAAGGAGACATGAACACAAATTTTTTTCCATAGTATGATTAAGGCAAGAAGGAACTCCAATAGAATATTCTCTATTGACACTGCAGACGGACAACACAAAATTGATCTAGAGGGAATAGCTAAGGCATTCATAACCTTCTATGAAGGCCTATTAAGAACAAATCAAAGGGATAGGGAGCATGTATGTAGTGGCTTGGTAAGACAGGGCCCTACTATTTCTGTTATGCATAGAACAAAACTAGAAGAACAATTTATTGAGAATGAAGTAAAAGAAGCATTATGGGCTATTGCTGGAGACAAGGCACCATGACCAGATGGCTTTGGCAGTCAGTTCTTTAAAGATGGATGAGAAATTGTAGGGAAGGATGTGGTAGATGCTGTGTTAGAATTCTTCAGGAATGGGAAAATGCTTAAAGCATGGAATAACACAGTAATTACTCCTGATACCAAAAAGTGCACAAGCATCCAGTGTAGGGTATTACAGGCCTATAGCATGTTGTAATACAATATACAAGATCATATCAAAGATGCTTTGTCACAGGCTCATAATAGTCCTCCCTGATCTAATATCAACAATCAAAGTGCATTTGTAGCTGGCAGAAGTATTGTGCAGAACATTCTCATTTGTCAAGATATAC
The DNA here is from genome assembly GCF_001879085.1 of Nicotiana attenuata. Classification (NCBI taxonomy): domain Eukaryota; kingdom Viridiplantae; phylum Streptophyta; class Magnoliopsida; order Solanales; family Solanaceae; genus Nicotiana; species Nicotiana attenuata. Next base: position 88,278 of record NW_017673075.1, on the reverse strand, counting down.
CAAGACTATATAACAGGAAAGCCACAACCAAGAGCTACTTGATTAAAATTGATCTCAAGAAAGCATATGATACAGTAGAATGGGGATTTGTGGAGGAAATGCTATATGCTATGAACTTCCCTGGAAGGTTCATTAAATGGGTGATGAATTGCATAACTACAACACAGTATAGCATTGCTTTGAATGGGGGTTTGTATGGAAATATTCAGGGTAAACGTGTATTGAGGCTGGGGGATCCTATATCACCACTTCTCTTTGTCATATGCATGAAATACTTTTCCAGAATAATGAAGAGGGTAGCAAGTATGCCAGGATTTGAGTATCACACAAAATGTAAAGGGCTGAAGCTGAATCACTTATGTTTTGCTGATGATGTTCTGCTATTTTGCAAAGGAACATACCAGTCAGTCTTGCTGATGCTTAGAGGACTTCAGTCATTCTCAAGGGCTTCAGGACTATGCACAAATGCAGGAAGTCTAATATCTTCAGTGCCAATATGAAACAACAAAGTCTGATGGATCTATGTGACATAACAGGCTATCAGAATGGGACTTTACCATTTAAGTATATGGGTGTTCCATTTTCAACTAAAAAGCTGAATGTAGACTGTGAGATATTGGTAGATAGGATGACAGCAAGAATTAAAACATGGGGATCAAGGCACCTATCATATGCAGGCCGAGTGCAGCTTATCAAGTTAGTACTGATGCGTGTTCACACATATTGGGCTTCCATTTTCCTCTTACCTAAAGCAGTGATGAAACAAATTACAACAATTTGTAGAAATTTTCTATGGGATGGGAAGGAGGTGAGCAACAAAGCACCATTGATGGCATGAGACTTGGTATGTAGACCAAAAAAATGAGAGGCTTAGGAATCACAAATGGGGTGATATGGAATGAGGCTGCAATAAGCAAGTATGTACGGAATATTACTTACAAGCCAAATGATAGGGTAAAATGGATAGACCACATATACTTAAAAGGTAGCTCTTGGTGGAAATATAAGCCTCCTAATGATTGTTGCTGGTATTGGAGGAAAATATGCTCGGTTAGGGACAGGTTTTCACAGGGGTATGTTGAACAAGAGTGGCTAGCAAGTAACGACAAATATAACATTAAAAGTGGCTACATTTGGAGACTAGTAAACATGGAAAATTGGCCTTGGAGTAGATGGGTATGGAACAAAGGAAATGTTCCCAAACACAATTTTATATGCTGGCTGGCTGGACATGAGAGATTGCTAACAAGAGTGAGATTGCAGATAATGGGGATAACCCAAGATACAAATGTACAATATGTGACAACGCACCTGAGATGATAGAACACATGTTCTTTGAATGCCAGTCCTCAAAAGCTTGTATACTGGCAATGACAAAATGGTTGAAAATTGGAATACAAAATACCACATTACAAGGCATATAGGGAAGGCTAACAAGAGGGGTCAAAGGAGAAAGTTGCAGAACAATCGGAAAGTTAGTAATTGTAACGACCCGGACGGTCGTTTTGAGAATTTAAGTTCTGTTCAGTGGCGTAAGGTCTTGATAAGCTTCGTATTATATGTATTGACTTGCGTGCGTGGTCGAGTTCAGTTACCGGATGATTCGGAGTCAAATTGGAAGAAAGTTTTTTTTTTGTTTTGGAAGCTTAAGCGGTGTGAGGTGACTGAAATTTGGCTTTTGTGTGAACGGCTCCTAAGTGAGTTTTGGATGACTTCTACAGCTCCGTATGATGATTTTGGACTTAGGCGTGTGTTCTGACTTGGACTTGGAGGTCCGTAAGGTAAATTGGAGCATTTCGACGAAAGTTGAAAAAGTTAAAGTTTGGAAGATCGGGAAGTTTGACCAATAATTGACTTTTGTGATATAAGGATTGGAATGCAATTCCGAGAGTTGGAACAGCTCTGTCATGTCATTTGGGACTTGTCTGCAAAATTTAGCGTCATTCCGGGTTAATTTGATAGGTTTCGGTGCGAGTTTTAGAAGTTGGAAGACTTGAAAGTTCATAAGTTCGATTCATGGTGCGATCCATAGTTTCGGCGTTATTTGATATGATTTGAGACCTTGAGCAAGTCTATATTAGGGTATGGAACTTGTTCGTATGCTTGGACGGGGGCTCGGGGGTCCCGGGCGTGTTTCAGACGAGTTTCAGGTGTTTTTCATAGTTTTGAACAGGTCTAGTTCTGGTGTTTTCGCACCTGCGACACTTTGGAGCGCAGGTGCGGCTCCACTTCTGCAATATTTGAGTCCTGGGAGCTCGCTCGCTTCTGCAGAGGCCTGCACGCAAGTGCGAAGGCCTCTTTTGCGGTCCAGCGATCGCACCTGCGAAGAAGCTCGCTTCTGCATCCCCATTCGTACTTCTGCAGTGCCACTAGTGCGACTGTAATTCCGCAGATGTGGATCTAGGACTGGCTATCAGAGTTCGCAAATGCGGACTCTTTCTCGCAAATGCGTGTGTGCAAGTGCGCTTCCTTATCCGCAAATGCGGAAGTCCTTGGCAGAATCATATAAGTCGAGGGTTTGACCATTTTCTTCATATTTTGAGTTTTAGACCTCGGTTTTAGGAGCTTCTTTGTGGGATTTTCAAGCAAATCGATTGGGTAAGTGTTCTTCACCTAGAATTTATTATATTCCATGATTTTATCTTTATTTTTAATATTTAATTTGTGTTTTGAGTTAATGAAAATGGAGGTTTTTGAAGAAAATTCTCAAAATAAAAAAATCATGATTTGAGGGACGAATTGGTATCAAAATTGATAATTTTAGTATGGTTGAACTCGTATCGGAATGGGTGTTCGAATTTTGTGAAATTTGTCAGGTTCCAAGGTGCGGGCCCAGGGGTTGACTTTTGGACCGATTTTTAGATTTTGTTAAAGATTGAGACTTTATGATCCGAATTAGTTTCTTATGAGTTTTATTTATGCTTTGAAGTTATTTTGGTTAGATTTGAGCCTTCCGGAGGTCTTTTCACCCGAGAAGTTCATTTTAGAGTATCGGTTTGTCTTCTTTGAGGTAAGTATCTTGCCTAATCTTGTGTGGGGGATTTCCCCTTAGGATTTGAGTCTTCTATGTTAATTGTTTTCTTTCTTATTGAAATTACTGTATTTTTAGCCATATCGCGTAGTCTTTATGTAGACATCATACTCTGTTGTTCCTATACTTATATTTGGTCAGGTTATCAGACCAGTAGGTGTCTTGACTGTTCCTCGTCACTACTCCACTCAGGTTAGTCTTGAAACTTACTGGGCACCGCTGTGGTGTGCTCATACTGCGCTTCTACACATTTTTTGTGCAGATCCAGGTATTTGATCGTTAGTAGCTATGCGGATCGACGCTGTGGAGACTCTAGGTAAACCTGTTGCTGCGTTCGCAAGCTACAGAGTCACCTTCTTATTTTGTATTTACACTGTTCACTCTTATTTCGAGACAGTTGTATTTTTGAGGTTTTCTAGCAAATTCTGTAGAGCTTATGACTTGTACTACTGGTTTTGGGGTTGTAAATTTAAAGAGTTTTCTATTTCAAATTGTTAGATTTTATTTAGATATTGTTGTTGTTTCATTTAATGTTAGGCTTACCTAGTCCGTAAGACTAGGTGCCATCAGGATATCCAACGGAGAGAAATTTGGGTCGTGACAAGTTGGTATCAAAGCTCTAGGTTCATAGGTGCGACGAGTCATAAGCGAGTTTAGTAGAGTCTTGCGAATCGGTACGGAGACATTTGTACTTATCTTCGAGAGGCTACGGAACTATTAGGACAATATCATTTCCTTCATTCCTATCGTGCAAGTTCATTGATCTCGAAGTTTAAACTTTTATCGTTCCATTCTCTCACAGATGGTAAGGACATGAGCTGCAGTTCCTGATGATGTTACCTCCAGAGCAGATGTCGCAAGGGGCAGAGGCAGAGGCCGATGAGGAGCACGTGCCGCAGCTAGAGCACCTACTAGAGCAGCAATTGAGGAGCCGCTAGTAGCTCCAGTTGGGGGGCAGGTACCGGAGGCGCCTGCTGTTAACCCCGGACTTCAGGAGACTTTAGCACAGTTCCTGAGCATGTTTGGCACATCGGCTTAGGAGGGGTTGATTCCGGTTGCACAAGCTACTTCACAAACCGGGGGAAGGACTCAGACTCCCGCCGCCCACACTCTAGAGCAGCAAGTTCACGTTGGTCAGGTTCCAGGTATCATGGCGACACAGCCTGTGGTTCCAGTTCAGCCTGTGGTCAGGGCAGCAACATCTGAGGAAGAGCAGCGTAGACTTGCAAGGTTCAAGATATATGACCCTCCTACTTTCAGTGGTTTGGCTTCAGAGGGTGCACATGGCATTCTAGAGGAGTGCCATCGAATTCTCCGCACTATGGGTATTTTAGAGACGAGTGGGGTTGCTTTTACTATGTTCCAGCTTAAGGGAGCGGCTTATCAATGGTGGCGGGCGTATTGATCGGCTCCAACCCTGTACCACTATAAAATGGCAAGAGTGGTCGATGCAGCTTTTAGCCGAAAGGTCGGGATCGATATCCACAAGGAGCTAATATAGGTTGGGAGTTGGGTTTCTATCCAATCTAGCTATGCGTGTTGCTCTTAATTGCACTTCTAAACATGTTTGGATTATTTTCTATTCTACTATAAGTGCTACTAGTTGCTGAAAATAATCTAAGTACAATGTTTTTGAAGGGTTTTTCTCAATTGATAAAAAGCACCACGGAAGTGACTTACACCTAGGCGAGTATCTAATGGGGTCTAGAATTTAGGACAGACTTGTTATATTTGGGATCATGATGTAACCTTTGCACATAGTTACTCACTCTATACCTCTCGGTAGTTTGAGTGACTCTGCCCTAATTGGCTTTCTCAAGCCCAATTGGGTGTTCAAACAATGCAAGCAAAATTGGCTCAAGTCGGGTATTACTATCTCTAGGTTTAACCCTTTAATTGGGGCTATCAATCTCTTGAATGCACCCCAATTCCTTGTTAGCCTGAATTTCCTAGACTTAGTCTCTCTTTCTTAAGAAGAGTCTAAGTCATAAAGGCACGAATCGGTGTTTGCAACCACCAATTCAACAATTAAAGCATGAATCAGGCTAAATATCATTAACCCATAAATAATTAAGCCCTAAAATAGAAGACCCATTAAATACGCACACTAGGGTTGGGTCACAACCCTAGCTAATGGGTTTAGCTACTCATAATCAAGGTAGAAATCAAAGATGGAGATGAAATATAAGCCATAAAAGTTAATTACGAGAAGAGAATCTAAGATTAATAGCTAAAGCTGCTCTAAAATTACTCTAAGTAGTAAAATGCGGCTGTTCACGAGCTCCTCAAAACAAAAGATGACCTAAAATGTGAAAAAGAACTATTTATACACAGCTATAATTTATGGACAAAAATACCCCTACGGAGGTTCCGCTGTCAGCGAAATAATAAGCGCCTCAGCGTAAGGACTTCTGCGGCCGCGCAAAACAAGCACGGAGCGCGTTTCTTCACTTTGTGCTTGGTTTTGAATCTTGATTCCGCGGACAGCTAAAAGATACCGCCTCAGGGTTGGTCTCAATCGCGGCCGCGCAATTTGGACGCGGATCGCGCTTCTCAGATGGACTCACTTTGCAAGGTCTCTGAACCTTGATTCACCGCTCTCAGCGGAATTACCACCGCGGCAGCGTCAGGTATTCCGCGGCCATACTTTTCCATCGCGCCCAGTGGTCTCTGTTGCAACCAAAATGCCTTCTCTGAACCTCAATTCCGCGGACCACGTAATTGTGGCCGCTGTAGCGTTGGATCTTCCGCGGCCGCTCTTTTCCTTCGCGGTCAGCGCTTTTATCTCAGCTTTGAATTTATGCACTTTTAACTCCTTCATGAGTTGATTTTGGCTTTCTTGCCTCATTTTGACCAAACCCTATACACAAGCATTATAAGTTAGTTTTCGGGAATACTTTTACACATTTTTTATCCAAAACCCAAGCAAAAGAGAGCATAAGATAGGCTAAAATCCATAGTTATCACGTATGAGTTGGGTAGCCCGGCTGATGCAGCATCACTTAGATGGGTTAGTTTTCAGAGATGTTCCTAAGAGAGTTTGTACCTCAGTCCCATCGGGATGCATGGCGCATGGAGTTTGAGCAGCTGTGCTAGGGCACTTTGTCAGTATCGGAGTATTCCGTTAGATTCAGTGATTTTGCTAGACATGCCCCTACTTTGGTCGCTACAGTTAGGGAGCATGTCTTTAGGTTCATTGAGGGGCTCAGGCATGATATTCGGTTCAACATGGCTCGGGAGTTGGAGTCAGATGTTTCGTTTCATCTGGTGGTAGGGATCCCTCGCCGGTTAGGGGGCATGTGGGATCAGGAGGCCAGAGGACAGGCGGGGACAAGAGAGAGAGGGCAGACGAGGTCAGGAGAGAGAGGACATGGAGGCTAGAAGGCCTCGTAAACTAGAGAGATCCACTGGTCCTTATTTTGGAGGCAGGGTACGGCATGGTAGAGGTTTTGTGGGTCAGCCAGTTCAGTTTGCACTTCCAGCTTCGCATAGTGTTTCCGGTGTTCATGGGTCTCAAAGTACCCGTACCGCACAATTCCCACAGCCACGTCAGCAGCGAGGTTGTTTTGTGTGTGGGATACTAGCCACATGGTGAGAGATTGTCCCAAACTTCGGACAGATTTGTTATAGCGAGGTATTCATGCGAGAAGAGGGCGCCAAAGAGGGGGAGGCCCGACCCGTTGATGTGTTCATATGGTAGGCGTGAGGTCGTTGCGCTAGATGATTTCATACAGGTATGCTTTTGGTTTATTATAGAGGAGCACCATTCGTATTTCATTACAGTTCTTCTTATCGGGGTGAGTTCCCCTATTTGTTGTTCCACCTATGGGTGAGTTCATGAGTTAGTAGTATGTTTATGTGTTTGCCCTATCGGGAAATTCTATGAGTGCCAGCCCGTGTCTATCGTTTGATTTTATTCATTATTGAGAGTTACGAGACTAGTAGTGAATTCCTGTTGTCCATTATGGTAGGCTTGATGTGATTCCTGAGTATGTTGGTTACGAGTTGTGATTTTTATGCTCTACCGCTGTGGGAGCCAGTACGTGTTGTAATTTTGTTGACGGAATTGATCTAGTGAATGGTTCCAGTTGGTTTGATGTATATCCTACTTGTGATTCAGAGTTGGGGGTGAGACCCTCGTGATTTCATGTGATTTGATGTGTTCGAACCGGGTTGTGTACCGTAGTGGAAGTTATATCAGGATGAGATCCTTGTGATTTGTTCATATACTTTAATTCTTTCCTTGTTATATTGTTTCGTAGGATAGTACTGATAGAGAGTTGTGCCTGTCGGACTTGTTTGATAGTTCTCTTATGTGTTTCTCTTTAGATGTTCAGTCATTTTTGTTTTGTGCTCCCAAAGTTTTAGCTTGTCGGGTGTGTGCCCGGTGGTGTTAGTTGTGACTTGTTGATCCGAGTGTATAGTTATGAGGTATTCGTGTTCCTCGCATCATTGTTAGTGTTGTGGAGGTTTGAAACAGAGTTCTAACAGATATGAGGCTAATTACCGGTGCTAGATTTGATTTCGGGCAACTATTATGATCAGAAATGCTATTATGGGCCTATATGGTGTGTCACATTGTGTGGTTGTACTTTGCGGGTGTAGGCATGAGTTGTTGCAGCTAGTTGAGACTGATACCAGGAGTGAATGTAAGAATTGGATCTTTTGGAGATGAGTGGAAGGTGAGAATTTTGACTCTAAGGCTTTTTGGTATTAGTGGAAGGGGTAAATTACTGTTGAGATGGTCTCATCAGGATCATGTGGATTGGGGTGACGAGGGGTCACCCGCGGGTGTATGTTGAAAGTGTGCATTTAATGATTTGATGACTTCGAGGCGAATATTGGCACGTTCGAAGACGAACGCTTATTTAAGAGGGGAAGGATGTAACGACCCGGCCGGTCGTTTTGAGAATTTAAGTTCCATTCAGCGGCGTAAGTTCTTGATCAGCTTCGTATTATGTTTATTGACTTGCGTGCGTGTTCGCGTTCAGTTACCGGATGATTCAGAGTCAAATTGGAAGAAAGTTTTTTTTTTGTTTTGGAAGCTTAAGCGGCGTGAGTTGACCGGAAATTTGACTTTTGTGTGAACGGCTCCGGAGTGAGTTTTGGATGACTTCTACAGCTTCGTATGATGATTTTGGACTTAGGCGTGCGTCCGGACTTGGATTTGGAGGTCCGTAGGGTAAATTGGAGCATTTTGGCGAAAGATGGAAAAGTTGAAGTTTGGAAGATGGGAAAGTTTGACCAATAGTTGACTTTTGTGATATCGGGGTCGGAATGCAATTCTGAGAGTTGGAACAGCTCCTCTATGTCATTTGGGACTTGTCTGCAAAATTTGGCGTCATTCCGGGTTAATTTGACAGGTTTCGGCGCAAGTTTTAGAAATTGGAAGATTTGAAAGTTCATAAGTTCGATTCATGGTGCTATTCGTAGTTTCGGCATTGTTTGATGTGATTTGAGACCTCAAGCGAGTTCGTATTAGGGTATGGAATTTATTGGTATGCTTGGACGGGGTCCCGAGGGCCCCGGGCGTGTTTCAAACGGGTTTCGGATGTTTTTCATAGTTTTGAACAGGTCTAGTTCTGGTGTTTTTGCACCTGCGACACTTTGGAGATCAGGTGCGGCTCCGCTTCTGCGATCTTTGAGGCCTGGGAGCTCGCTCGCTTCTCCGGAGGCCTGCACGCAGGTGCGAAGGCCGCTTTTGCGGTCCAGCGATCGCACCTGCGAAGAAGCTCGCTTCTGCATCCCTGTTCGCACTTCTGCGGTGCCGCTAGTGCGGCTGTAATTTCGCAGATGCGGATCTAGGCCTGGCTATCAAAGTTCGAAAATGCGGACTCTTTCTCGCAAATGCGTGTGCGCAGGTGCACTTCCTTGTCCACAAATGCGGAAGTCCTGGGCAGAATTATATAAGTCGAGGGTTTGGCCATTTTCTTCATTTTGAGTTTTAGACCTCGGTTTTGGGAGCTTCTTTGTGGGTTTTTTCAAGCAAATCGATTAGGTAAGTGTTCTTCACCTAGAATTTATTATATTCCATGATTTCATCTTTATTTTTATCATTTAATTTGTATTCTGAGTTGAGGAAAATGGCGGTTTTTGAAGAATCAAAATGAAAAATCATGATTTGAGGGACGAATTGGTATCGGAAATTGATAATATTAGTATGGTTGAACTCGTACCGGAATGGGTGCTTGGTTTTTGTGAAATTTGTCGGGTTCCGAGGTGCGGGCCCGGGGTCGACTTTTGGGCTGATTTTCAGATTTTGTTAAAGATTGAGACTTTATGATCCGAAATAGTTTCTTATGAGTTTTATTTGTGCTTTGAAGTTATTTTGGTTAGATTTTAGCCGTACTCTTTTCACTTTTAGAGTATCGGTTTGTCTTCTTTGAGGTAAGTATCTTGCCTAATCTTGTGTGGCGGATTTTCCCTTAGGATTTGAGTCTTCTATGTTGGGGATTTCTATTTACAACCCCAAAAATTTGGGGTTGTAAATTTTAAAGAGATTTCTATTTCAAATTGTTAGATGCTATTTAAATATTGTTGTTGTTTCATTTAATGTTAGGCTTACCTAGTCCCTAAGATTAGGTGCAATCATGATACCCAACAGAGAGAAATTTGGGTCGTGATAGTAATAGCAGCATTGGTATATGCTATATGGAAGGCACGAAATGAAGCATTATGGTACCAAAGAGTTCCTAATCCTGGGACAATATGTGCTCAAATTCAGTAGGAATGCAAGCTAAGGAATGATAGAATAGGCGGTAAGAAAGGAAGTAGAAGGGATAGGGAGTGGATAGAAGATCTGTATAGACAAAGGTCATAACACAAAAGAATACATAGGCCAGTTTTGCGACTATGGAAAGATTATAGGTAGCAATACCTAGCTTTCGTAGTCTGTATACATTTAAATTGTATACCTCATACAGTTGTCGTTGGAATGATTTAATAATATTTTTTTTCTTCAAAAAAAAAAAGTTTTTACCCTTTAAGCTTTTAAGACCACAAGTTTTAAAAGTCTTCTATTTTTTCTTAAACTCCGTGTCGAGTCAAACTAGCTCATCTAAATTGAAATTGAGGGAGTAAGCTTTATTTACGTTGCCCGGTCTACCCCTAACTAGTCTCGGGTAAAGGTAACAGTGGAAAAGTGAGACAAAAAAAATTTCAAAATCATATATTCATTGTTCAGTCTTCCAGATAAAATGGGAAATCCACAAAAGACCAACCTCTTCCTTCTTTTTCCACTTTTCTTGATCTTAGTTGCATTGTCATGTCAAGTTTCTTGTTTTATTAGTGATTCCCTAATACTAGACAGAATGAATAAGTTACTTTCAGATGAAACAGTTTTCAAACTTTTCCAAGAATGGAAAAAGAAGCATGGGAAAAGTTACAAAAATGTTAAAGAAGAAGAGATGAGGTTGGAGATTTTTAGAAGTAATGTGAAGTATATAATGGAAAAGAATTCAAAGAGGAAGTCAGATTCAAACCATTTGGTTGGCTTGACCAAGGAAAGTTAGGCTAAAATAAAATGGATTATCAGATTCCCGGTAACGGAACCAATTTGTTTAACCAAAAAATAGAATTTTGACTAAAGCTATAATTTAGAAGAACACGGGTCACTGATAATCGCAAGAATGTGTAAAAGAAAGTAATTTGGATAGCCAGAATATAATAGAACAAGTAAACCAAAGTATATTGAGATGATCTTTCGTATGCCTACAATTGTTTAGCCCTCTCCTTTTTTATAGTTATTTTTGAGATGTATGTCTTACCTTTGTCATAATAAGGCCATTATGGGCAATTAATGACATTGAATGTTACTTTACATAATTATTATATTCAAGACAGATTCTCTAACGTTTTTAGCATTTAAAGCTTATTAAATACTGTATTTGGACTCCCATGTGTTGTCAAATTCATTCCCTTGATTCCTCTTAATTCTTGAATTTAAATTCTTGAATAGGTACGGGCGCTGAATCCTTTGAATGTTCGCCTATGCCTCTTCCTTTGCCTTTGCTCACATCCATTGCTACTCGTGCCTCTTGGCTGGTTGAAATTCTTTGACCATTTGACCAGTCTACGTGTCACGACACGTCATCTCCATACTACTTTAATATGTAAACTCAATTTTCCCAATACAGAAGGTGGTTATGTAGTTCATCAACACAAGTACACCAAGGATCTCTGACTTAGACGACTAGGGTTTTCCGCTCAATCCAATTCTCAAATTTCTCTTTGATTTCATAGGTTAACAAAGAGTCACAACTTTGTCATTTGAAATATTACTCAATATGTTGCCAGATCTATTTTAGAGTGTTAGACTGAAATACAGTCGTTCAATTATATGATTAATATTTAGAAGGCGCATATTGCTTCGGGAGGAATCAGAATGAAAAATTGCACTTATAATATCATCTATCACAACCCAAGCAGTATATATAACTATATTTATGAATTAACTGAGTAGGACTTCTACTTTGATGATGCCACAGACTCACTTATCTGTGCTCTATCCAAGAAATTCATCATTTAGATACAAGCAAGATTCGTCAAGGAGTCGTTCTTGTAATTTTAGAAGCAAGAAAGCATCTAAAATTCCTGGCCTTTAGTACCTGGAGCCATTGGACAATCTAAGAGTCTTCTTTGGTATCAGTAGTAGATATTACTTTCAGCATCTCAACAAACTGATTCCTCTTCCACTGCAGAGGTTGATCCATCTCCCTTCTTGCTTTACTACTCCATGATGATTTGTACATGGCCATTCTTCTCTTCTTTGCTGCTACTCCTACATAGTCTCCATACTCCTTCAAAAATGAGAACAATACATGAAACCAATTAGTAGCTGGCATTCAAGATTTATTCAGGTAAATTAATGATCAAGTAGGGGCTGGTTTTTTGCCCTTTATTCTCATCCCGTGTGGTAACCTGTATCAGTTTCGGAATTTTCAAGTGCTATAATAGAAGTCATACCTTGAGGCACAGGCCTTAATTAACATCACAAATAGGATAGTCACTTGGGCAGCAATATTCTGATTTATCACATCAAACACCACTTTCATAAAGACAGCATCCCTGAATGAAGCATAATCCAAAAAACTCCAATTCACAGCAACATGTTTGACCTGCTGGACAGTAATAGTAGTCTCCACATTCACTTGGTGAAGGCGAAGATGGAGGGGGAGGTGGTGGAAGGACTGGAATCGGATAAGGAGATGGCGAAGAAGACGATTCTTTTGTTGGATAAGAAGCCATTGAGTTAATGGCACAAACTCCATATGGCAAATCAGTGTTCCTTCTTATATAGGCATACCCCTCCATTCCCCAATATGTACCCCATGAGTTCTTGATAATCCAATACTCATCATCTCCTACTGTTACTACTGCATGATCTATGTCATCTGGATTACTAGAACAATCTCCATCATAAATTCCCTGCATTAAAACATCCATGTCATGATTTCTGAAAGGGAAAAGGACAGTACTAACAAAGATAAATAGATAGAGTTACTCCTTTATATAGTTGAAAATCCAAGCTAGATCCATCTATGCCAACACTAACAGGTTGTTGAGCAACAGCACAAAGAAGGTCACTTTCCTTTTGTGCAACATCTTGGTATCCATCAATTGTTACAATCTTAGTCTTTTCCTGTTAAAGAAAAATGATAAGGACTTTCTTTCTTATAATTAAAACATATTGTTTGTGTAAGAAATGGATTCAGATTAAGAGGAAATAGAAACATTTCATGCCTTGGTGATATTGCAGGTGCCTTGAGATGCAGTATATGGATAATCAGAAGCTGAATCAATGCCACCATTGTTGATCACCCATTCAAAAGCATAGTCCATAAGTCCACCATCACAACCTGAATTGGATGAATCACAACTGACAAGTTCTTGTTCAGAAAGGTTAATAAGTTCACCAGTGGCTATTGCATTTATTCCCTCCATTGATCCACATGCCGAAAATGCCCAACAAGATCCTGCAAATGTTATGCAGATATCAGATATCAGGGGTGAAATATTGTGCATGGCTAGGTAACGACTGACATGAAAATAGTTAAAGAAAAGAATTCTTACCACAGTTCCCTTGGTTTTTAACATCAGTGACAACCCCATGTTTCCTCCAATCCAAAGCAGAAGGAGCATCACAAGAAGTCACTGAAGGTTTTCTCTCCACATTTCTCATCTGAATGGTCCTTTCCCCTTGTTCCGGGCTCGTTAATTCAGGTAGTGGTGGAACCCCCAGCGAACCATAGGAGGGAGAACCAGGTAATTTGGTTAATTCTGAGTTACAAAACTTAGTACTAACATTGCAGAAACAGCTCAAGGAGCAAAGTGACCGCATAGAGCAAATACCCGGGGTGCCACCAAGGATCAAAGGGGTAGATATGGATAAGTATTCTCAACAGCCCTGGAAGCCAAGCGCTGCTCCCCTTTCAATTCCAAAGAAGTTCAAAATGCCTGATATTCCAAAATATGATGGAATAACAGACCCACGAGATCACGTGACTGCATTTACAACAGGCGTAAAAGGCAACGATTTGGCTAAGCAAGAGATTGAATCAGTATTAGTCAAAAAATTTGGTGAAACACTCACTAAAGGAGCACTAACATGGTATTCTCTTTTACCCGAAAATTCTATAAAGTCTTTTTCTGAGCTTGCAGATTCTTTCATTAAAGCGCACTCGGGAGCTCAAAAAGTCGAAAAAAGAATGGAAGATATTTTCAAGATCAAGCAAGGGGACTCAGAATTGCTTAGGGAATTCGCGGACAGATTCCAACGTGAAAGAATGACATTACCGCGTGTACCTGACAATTGGGCAGCTATAGCCTTCACAAGCAATTTGAATGAAAAGAGTTAAGAAGCTACGAGGCGACTCAAGGAAAGCCTTCGTGAATTCTCAGCTACAACGTGGAATGACGTTTACAACCGTTATAGCACAAAACTGAGGATTGAAGAAGATATTATTTCACGACATCAAAAAGAAGAAAAGGTAAGCTCAAGACGGGCGGAAAACGAAAAAAGGTTCGGTAAAAATAGGTACGAGCCATACATGGGACCTGCGGGAAAAGACTCACGGTCAAAATAGGACAATCAAAGGTACGATCACAGATCGAGGAATAGAGAGCCAGGCTCATCATCTAGATTTGGGAATGACCGAAGCACACGTGAATCACGAGATGATGATAGAGGTCTAAAGGCAAGGTTTGGCGGTTATAACTTCAACGTGAGCACTTCTGAACTCGTGGCTGTTTTAAGAAGCATGGGAGATAAGGTACGATGGCCGAAGGAAATGAGATCAAATCCAAACAGACGAAACCCTGATCATTGGTGCGAATTCCATAACGATCATGGGCATAAAACGACAGATTGCAGGTTTTTGCAGGGTGAAGTTGATCATTTGTTAAAACAGGGGTATCTCACTGAGTTATTCAGTGAGAAAGGTAAATAAGCATACATGAAAAACAGGCAGGAACCTCCAAAACCACCTTCTCCCAAAAGAACTGTCAACGTTATAAGCGGGGGTGAAGACGTCAATGGCGTATCGTATACCGCAGCTAACAAGATTTCCAAAGTTACAATTACCCACGGGAAGCGGCTGCGGCATGTGTTAGAGGAAGAAAATATTACGTTCAATGATGCAGATGCCGAGGGTCTATTAACTCCACATAACGACGCACTGGTAATATCTTTACTTGTACATGACACTATCGTGAAACGAGTTTTAATTGATCCAAGTAGTTCCGTGAACATTATTTTGTTGCGAGTGCTACGCGAGATGCAAGCAGAGGATAGATTGGTACCAAAAGCGCATACTTTGTCAGGATTTGACAATTCCAGTGTTGTAACAAAAGGGGAAGTGATGCTTACTACATTAGCGGAAGGCGTTGTCAAAGACACAAAATTTCAAGTAGTGGAAATGGAAATGGCTTACAATATAATTCTTGGGAGGCCATGGATTCATGACATGGACGCTGTTCCATCAACCTTGCATCAAGTCATTAAATTTCCAGCGCCATGGGGAATATGTCAAATCAAGGGAGACCAACAGACATCCAGGAGCATCAACTCCGTGGCAAATTTAAGTGCGAAGGGTGAAGAGAAATAGCAATTACAGAATCTAGTTGAGGATAACATAACATCAACCTCAACTGAACAAGGGCAAACAGATGTGGATTCAAGGCCCGATTCCATTCAAGAACCAGAGGAAAATGAAAACATCAAAACGACGATAGAAGAGCTGGAGGCAGTGGTTTTGTTTATACACTGGCCAGAAAGGAAAGTGTATATAGGAGCCAATCTCAGCCCGGATATGAAACGTAAGTTGATTGATTTTTAAAAGCTAATGCAGATTGTTTTGCTTGGTCCCATTCTGATATGACAGGTATACCACCGGAGGTAATGACTCATAAGTTGAATGAAGACCCATCTCATCCACCTATCAAACAAAAGAAGAGAAAGCAGGGCACTTTCAAAAATAAGGTGATTCAGGATGAGATGCATAAATTGTTAAAAAATGGGTCTATTCGCGAGGTAAAGTATCCTGAGTGGCTAGCCAACATTGTTGTGGTATCTAAAAAGAACGGTAAATGGCGAGTCTGTGTAGACTATACAGATCTTAACAAAGCTTGTCCTAAATACTCTTTTCCATTACCTCATATAGATCAACTAATTGATGCAACTGCAGGGCATGAGTTGTTAAGTTTTTTAGATACATATTCAGGTTATAATCAGATTAAAATGGATCCGGGAGATGAAGAAAAAACTTCATTCATAACAGACAGTGGGACTTACTGTTATAAAGTAATGCCTTTTGGTCAAAAGAATGCAGGAGCAACGTATCAGAGGTTAGTTACCAAAATGTTTCAAGAGCATTTGGGAAAAACTATGGAGGTCTATATAGATGATATGCTCGTTAAAACTCAGCACTGAGGAGATCATATATCGCATCTGTCTGAAACGTTTAAAATTTTGCGGAAATTTAATATGAAGTTAAATCCCGAAAAATGTGCATTTGGTGTTGCATCAGGTAAGTTCTTAGGTTTTCTTGTTTCTAACCGTGGTATTGAGGTGAATCCTGCACAGATTAAGGCCATTGAAGAAATCCCTGATATACTTTCGAGCAAGGAAGAAGTTCAAAGATTAACAGGGAGGATTGCAGCCTTGGGAAGATTCATTTCTAAATCATCAGAGAAGTGTTTTAAATTCTTCTCAGCCCTTAAGAAGCAGGATCATTTTGAATGGGAGGAATGTCAACAAGCACTCAGGAATTTGAAAACATACTTATCAAATCCACCTTTCCTAGCAAAACCAAAGGCTGGGGAAAGACTACTCATTTACCTTGCTGTTTCAGAAGTAGCTGTAAGTGCTGTTTTGGTTTGAGAAGAACAAGGTAAACAATCCCCTATCTATTATGTTAGTAAGTCTTTGTTAGATGCGTAGACGCGGTATCCTCAATTAGAAAAGCTTGCACTTGCATTAATCATGGCATCTAGGAAATTAAGACCTTACTTTCAGTGTCATCCTATTGGTGTAGTAACTGCCTACCCTTTACGTAATATATTACATAAGCATGAGTTATGAGGTAGGTTGGCTAAGTGGGCTATAGAGTTAAGTGAATACGAAATCACGTACCAACCTAGAACTGCTATAAAATCACAAGTGTTAGCTGATTTCGTGGCTGATTTTAGCTAAGGGATGCAATTAGAAGCAGAAAAAGAATCACAGGTGCTCAATGGAACTACTCCAGGAACTTGGACTTTATTTGCTGATGGTTCATCTAACGTAAAAGGTGCATGTTTAGGGATTGTTTTCGTACCACCTACGGGTGAAACCATTCGACAAGCTATCAAATGTCATTTTGTAACTAACAATGAGGTAGAGTATGAGGCTGTGATTGCAGGTTTAGAATTGGCACGAGAACTTGGCATAAACCAAATTATAATCAAAAGCGATTCACAACTCGTGGTTAATCAAATGCTGGGAACTTATACAGCCAGGGAAACAAGGATGCAACAGTATTTAGAAAAGGTGCGGGAATTGATAAAGCAATTTCAAACCTGGAAAGTTACACAAATACCAAGGGATGAAAATCTCGAAGCAGACGCCTTAGCTAATCTCGCATCTGCGGCTGACGTAGCAAGTGGATGCAAGCGCCTCAGTTATTCATTTATTTCATTCAGTTCTTGACCCCGACAAGAATGAGGTAAATTTTAATAATTTAACTTGGGATTGGAGGAACGAAATTGTTTCTTTTTTGCAGTATGGAACCATCCCTGATGACAAAAAAAGCTCATGCGCTTCGAAAAAAGGCTGCTCGGTACTGCTTAAACCAGGGCAACCTATATCGTAAAATGTTCGGTGGTCCCTTAGCCAGATGCCTCGGACCTTCTCAAACGGAGTACGTAATGAGGGAAATACACGAGGGGCATTGTGGGAATCACGCCAGAGGAAGATCACTGGTGAGAACCTTAATTAGGGCTGGTTATTACTGGCCTAAAATGGAAGAAGAAGCAGAAAGTTTCGTGGCCAAATGTGATAAATGTCAAAGGTACGGTAATAATATGCATAGACCTGCGGAGTTATTACATCCAGTCATTGCACCGTGGCCGTTTATGAAATGGGGAACGGATATCGTGGGTCCATTACCACAAGCAAAAGGGCAGGTAAAATTTCTACTCGTACTCACTGATTATTTTACTAAATGGGTAGAAGCAGGAGCATTCAAACAGGTACGAGAAAAGGAAGTCAAAGATTTTATTTGGCGAAATATCATATGCCGATTCGATGTACCAAAGGAGATCGTATGTGATAATGGCCCTCAGTTTATAGGAACTCAAATCACGGAATTTTTTCAAAGTTGGCAGATTAAAAGGATTACATCTACACCTTATCATCCGGTGGGTAATGGGCAAGCAGAATCAACGAACAAGGTTATTATCAATAATTTAAAGAAGCGTTTAGAAGACTCAAAAGGAAATTGGCCAGAAGTGCTACCTGGTGTTTTATGGGCATATCGCACAACAACAAAAACAAGTACGGGAGAAACACCATTTTCATTGGTTTATGGAGCAGAAGCTTTAATTCCAGTTGAGATAGGAGAGCCAAGTACGAGGTTTGCACATGCAACAGAAGAGTCTAATAACGAAGAAATGCGTGTAAGCCTCGATTTACTTGAAGGAAGAAGGGAAGCTGCATTAGTAAGAATGGCAGCACAAAAGCAAGTCATAGAACGGTACTACAACCGGAAAGCACGCCTCAGATTTTTCAAAATTGGGGACTTTGTGCTCAAAAAGATTTTTCAATCTACAAAAACAACTAATACAGGAAAATTAAGTCCAACATGGGAAGGACCCTACAGGATCTGTGGCATTGCAGGCAAAGGAGCGTATGAGTTGGAAACAATGGATGGAAAAATACTACCTTCGCATTGGAATGTTGTTCACCTGAAGAGATACTATTTCTAAGGAATACCCACGGTCAGGTACCCATCTTTTAAAGTTTATTTTTGAATTGTTAAAATTTTACTAACGATTTTAGATGATAGGCAAAAAGCTAACCCGTACTAAATGATGAGTCACGACCTGTAAGGCACACAGAATAAACTAAAATTCCTGGCCTAGGGTTACAATTATTCTGATAGAAATACAAACGGGTTAAGCAGTCTTCATCTAAAATCGCACCTCCGAGTCCCGTATGTTTTTCCTTTTCAGGAAAAGGACCAAATGAGAGAAACAATCAAGTGCTCGAGGCTTCATACTTCAACGCTCAAACACTTGGGGGACTACATAATATACACGAGTATGTGTTTAAAGAAGGCAAAGAAGATTGAGGAAAAATCTTGAGGAAAAATCAAGTCTGAAAAAGTCAAGTGCAGAGTAGAAGTCACAAAGTCACGAGCCAAGGCCAAAGAAAACCTTACTGTAGTTAGGGTAAAAGCCATGTACTAAAACGAGTTATAAAGAAAAACCTCGTGTTTTTATTATTCTGAAACGGGTTATAAAGAAAAACCTCGTATTTTTATTTTTCTTAAAAATCTGTTACAAGAAAAACAGTTACGAGAAAGTTATAGATGTAATTCGAATACATGTAAAGAATTATTCAAAACTAGACAAAGTTCAAATAAAAACTTGTCAATGTTATTTCAAAAGAAACATGTGTATTCCTATTTCTTTTATCGTATGTTAACACCATTATGAAGTTGAGACGTCTTCTTCATTAAGTGTCAAAATATAAAAGGGCCCTCTTTTATAAAATTCATGTTTAATTTAGCTATTCATGAAGTTAACAGAAGCATTTTCTAAAGAATAAAAATGCAGATTATTCTATAAGTCCTTAGAAATAAAGGCAAGAATAAATTAAATAGAAGTTCAAGATAGTAACGAGAAAACATCTAAAATATTAAAGCTTAAGACTAAGTAAGAACTTAGTCGAAAAACTACGAATTGTTTATATAGATTGCCCCATGAAAAGACTTGGGGACTTGCGTTTCCAAAATAAACCCTCAAATGAAACCAAGGGTTTTAAACATAACCTTCCAAAAAAGTACCTACAACAAAAAAAGAGAATTCAAACTGTTTAAATTTATCACTAAAAAGATGAGGGAACTGAAGAAGGTGCATCAACGGCAACGGGCTCAACTTGGGCAGGTGCATCAACAATTGCGGGTTGATCTTGACTCGCAGCAACAGGCTCGACAGGGCTTGGAAGAGCTGGGATACCCATATCAACTTCAACATTCACGGAAGCTTCGGCCGCAGGAGAAGGAAAATCTTGAGTTTGTTGAGCCTTCTTAATGGTTTCATTAACCTTAGCCAACTCAGACTCTAAGTTGAAATTTTCTTGGCCAGCTTCAATCAGGGTATCATGGCGTGAGTTCAGAAACGCCCAACTTGCCTCAATAGCAGATTTCTCTTCAAGGGTCTCATAATCCCTTTCCCAATCAGCAATCTCATTCTTTAGCTCTTAATTTTCAACCAGGACAGAGTTGTAAGAAATTTGAAAAGAGGCATGGGAGCTTTCTAAAGAACGCACCTTATCAGAAGAGACTCGAAGGTCTTCTCGTGCTTGAGTTAAGCTTTGCACGAGCTCCCCAGAGTAAGTCTCTTTTTGACTCAAGAGAACCTTCAACTCTCTGTTCTCTTCACTGGCCTTGGATAGTTATTCTGAGAAGGAAGACACGAGACACTCTTTTTAAGGAAGACACGAGACACTCTTTTTCTTTTTCTGTTTGGCTTAAGGAAGCTTTTGCAACTGCTAATTTTGAGGTTAAAGCTCGCACCTGCTGCTCTAAGGTACTCCTGCTCTCTAGTAAATCTTCCATGTCAATTTGTGCACTCTCAAATTGTTCCTTCCAATTGATCGCCTCCAACTGAGAATCACGTGCTACCTTCTCCAAGAGGGGGATTCTGTTCATCATTTCTGTGCTGATAAGATTGGCCTAAAAAAAGGAAGGGGAATAAGAATCCCAAAGATAAAAAATTTTACAAAGTAAAGAAAGGAGAGAAAGAAAATACCTTCAAAGTGGCGTGCACGATATCATTCATTAGGGTCAGGGAACTATGGCTCTCCAGCTTTGCTCTTTCAATTGGGCCAATCAAAGGCTCCAGTCATACATCTGCCTGACCTGATTTCCTCAAAAGGCTGCTCTCAGCAGGAACTTCAATAACCATCCTCCTCATAGCGGCACTTCTACTTGAAGAACCCACCTCAGTATGATGAACGATTGGAGGTGGAATTGTCAAAAGAGGAGTGGTAGAAGAGGTAAGAACAGTTGAGGTAAGAACAGTTGAGGAAGGAACAGTAACAGCTGGGGGTGGCAACGAAGGAATCACAGGCACGGGAGTTGAAAAAGAGGCTAGGGGTGTTTCATCTAAAACAGGCCCTAAATTTCCACTATTAAAACCGCTAATAAAAATCTGTTCAATGGACTCACGAGTATCACCAGGGTCAACGTCATCGTCAGGAATTACCATCGGGGTTTCAATGGATTCAGTAAGAGGAACGGGATGACAGAGATGCCTGTGCTTCGTCATCGGAAATTATGCGTCTTCGAGCTCGAGGCCTTGTCACCAAAGAGCCCCCATCTTCCTCTTCTTCGGAATCTTCTTCTTCAACGGTTTTTCTCTTCGACGAAGAACCCAAGACTATTTCTTGAGCTCTTTCCAAGGAGATACGGGTTCCTGAAGAGGCACGGGAAGCCGCAACTGCCTCGGCAGTAACTCCTCGAATAGCAAATCCTGATAAAAAGATGGATTGAAATTAGAGCCATAAAGAGAAACATATGCATCAAAGATGAAACAAAATAAGAAGCTCTTACCATGAGTCTTTACTTTCCTACCAAAACGGTTAGAAAGTGTCTTCCAAGACCTCCCATCCATTGGTGCGGTCTTCAGTAATCTGTCTACCCAGCCACGGAAATTGGGAACATCTCCCACAACTCCCATGGTTGCTAAAAAAAGGAAAAAGAGAAGCAAAATTAGAAAAGTTGATAAACTTGAAGGAAAAGTCACGAACAGGATAAAAGACTTACGTGCAAACTTCCACTTCTCAGGGAAGGGAACGTTATCTTCACCCACTAAACCAGCAGTGGGGGCAGCAACAAACCGGGCATACCAGCCACGGTCCTTGTCATCCTCAGGACTCACCAAAACCCTCTTACTCCTGGCTACTAGTGTGAAAACACCATTGCGAAAAAGCCTAGGGGAGTAAAGATGAATTAGGTGAGGGAAAATGAAGGGAACACCAGCAGAATTGGTTAAATGCCTTAACAGGCAACAACCCTCCATATGATTGGGCCAATTTGACCCAAACAAACGTCGAAGAAACGACAAAAATCAAGAATGACTGGGTCAATAGCTGGTTTAAATCCTAAGGTAAAAGGGTATGTATAAACAAAAGAAAACCTCATCAAGTAAGAAGTGATTCTCTGATTTGGGTTAGGAATAATGATAGGAAAGTCATCACTCCAATGGCAATCTTTGCGAACTACAGGAGCCAAAATTTCTGTAATCTGAGTGGGAAAAGCATCAGCACGATCTAAAGTAGAAACCTAATTCCTAAGAGATTCCCTGTCATGATAAAAAGACAATTACGTAGGGACTATCTCTTCTACTAAAGGCTCACGTAATGGTTCAGAAGGTTCTTTATCCCTAGAGGAAGATTTTTGAGAAAGGGAACCTCTGGTTCTAGAAGAAGGACCAGAACTAGGAGATAAAACAGAAGAGCCTCGTGCAGATCCCGAACATCGGTGCTTACCTCCCCTTCTGCCTCTACTAAGAGCACTAGGGAAGGTATCAACAATGGAAGCCCTTCTAGGGTTAGGATTCGATGAAGACATAATGAAAAAGGATAATACGAGGAAGAAACAAACAGAGATTTGAGAAATAGAGTGTTCAGTAAACTTTAAGAGGTAAAGACAAAGAAAGAAGTTATATTTATACTGATGAGCAAGGTCAAAGGAAAAAGTGCAATGATGGAAGGACCATAATAATGATAACTGACACTTCGTAAACAGGGAAGCTGAAAAGAAAGCCTAAAAAAGTGCTGCAAAATTGCAGAACCAATAGGAAGATGACACGTGTGAAACTCATTAAATGGAAGTGACAATTGAAGCGTCAATTCTGTCATAGCATTAATGGTGACAAAAATTCCCGTTTTAATGAAATCCACTTCCCAAATGTTCAATTGATGAATAAATAGCAAGTGGGGGGACTATCTGTATTGGGAAAATTTAGTTTACATATTAAAGTAGTATGGAGATGACGTGTCGTGACACGTAGACTGGTCAAATGGTCAAAGAATTTCAACCAGCCAAGAGGCACGAGTAGCAATGGATGCGAGCAAAGGCAAAGGAAGAGGCACGGGCAAACATTCAAAGGATTCAGCGTCCGTACCTATTCAAGAAATTTAAATTCAAGAATTAAGAGGAATCAAGGGAATGAATTTGACAACACATGGGAGTCCAAATACAGTATTTAATAAGCTTTAAATGCTAAAAACATTAGAGAATCTGTCTTGAATATAATGATTATGTAACGTAGCATTCAATGTCATTAATTGCCCATAATGGCCTTTTTATGACAAAGGTAAGACATACATCTCAACAATAACTATAAAAAGGAGAGGGCTGAACAATTGTAGGGATACGAAAGATCATCTGAGTATACTTTGGTTTACTTGTTTTATTATATGCTTGCTATCCAAATTACTTTCTTTTATACATTCTTGCGATTATCAGTAACCCGTGTTCTTCTAAATTATAGCTTTAGCCAAAATTCCATTTTTTGGTTAAACACCTTCTAAGAAAGAGACCTCAAGGCCAAGGAAATAGTAAACAGAACCAAGGTCTTTGATTCTGAATTGCTGATCTAAAAAGGCTTTCAAATCTGCAATTTCTTGACCATTATCACCAGCCAAAAGGATATCATCCACATAGACTACCAAAATAACAATGGAGGAGGCAGTGATTTTGGTGAATAAAGAGGAGTCATTCTTGCTAGGGGAGTAACCTCTAGAAAGGAGAGACTGGGAGAGCTTTGCAAACCATTGTCTAGAAGCCTGCTTTAGACCATAAAGTGATTTCTTCAATTTGCAAGCTAAAGGAGGATCAGAGAAAGAAGGGCCCACAATCAAGCCCAAAGTTATTTTTATGTACACCTCCTCATGGAGATCACCATGTAGGAAAGCATTGTTGCCATCCAATTGGTGGACTGCCCAACCATGTTTGACTGCTAAGGTGAGAAGGCACTTGACAGTTGTGACCTTGACAACTGGACTGAAAGTTTCAAAATAATCTATGCCCTCTTTGTGAGAATCACCTCTGATCACTAATCTTGCCTTGTATCTCTCAATTGAACCATCAGACCTTTGTTTGATTTTGTATACCCATTTGCATGGTATGGCCTTCTTGCTTGGAGGCAAAGGAACAATGTCCCAAGTTTGATTTGCCTCCAACGCTTGAAATTCTTTAACCATAGCATCCTGCCAGGCGGGATGAGGAGCTTCTTGATGGTAAAACTGAGGTTCATGCATATGAATCTCAGTAGAGGTAACCTTGGAATTCACATGACAAGTGGGAATGACTGTGTAGCAGACATAGTCCTGAAGATAGGTAGGTGTGGTGGAATCTCTAGTGGATCTCCTAAAGGACACAACAGAAGGAACAGTAGAAATGGTAGGAGAAGGAGTAGGAGAAGGGGAATGAGGAGCATGAGGAGAAGAACCTACTGGTGAAGCAGGTTGAACAACCTGAACAGGTGAAGGTGCAGATTTGTAGTAATGGGGGAAATGTCTGTGAAGGGATCAGGTGAAATGGGAAAAATAGAAGGAGGAGATGAAGAATGATAAGGGAAGGTATGTTCATGAAAAATGATATCCCTAGAAAATAGGATGGAATGAGATATAAGATTGAGCAACTTATACCCTTTCTTTCCTAAAGGATAACCTAGAAAAATACATGGAGATGCTCTAGGTTGAAATTTATCCCTACCCACCTTTTGCAAGGTAGCAAAGTAAAGACAACCAAAGGTTATAAGATGAGAATATGTAGGAGGATGACCATGAAGTATCTCAAAAGGTGACAAGTTGTGTAACACACTAGAGGGAAACCTATTGATCAGGTAGGTGGCAGTAAGAACACAATCACCCCAATATTTGACAGGTAGTTTAGATTGAAATAAAATAGCTCTTGATGTTTCCAAGAGATGTTTGTGTTTCCTCTCAACAACCCCATTTTATTGAGGAGTGTGGGGAATTGTCGTTTGGTGAAAAATCCCAGAATCAGCAAAATAGGATGAGATTTGAGAACTCGAGCCTAGCTCAAGTGCATTATCAGACCTAATTGTTTGAACTTTAGAGTTAAAATGATTCTGGACCATGGAAACAAAAGCTTTGATAATAGAAAATGCATTACTCTTACAAGAAAGTAAGTGTGTCCAGGTTACTCTTGAAAAATCATCAACAATAGTCGAGAAATACCTAAATACATTATATGTTCTTGTATGATAAGGACCCCATAGATCAATATGTACAAGTTGAAAGGAGTGAGTAGACTTGATAGTGCTATCAGGGAATGAGAGTCTTTGTTTCATAGCTAAGGGACAAACAGGACAAATAAATGACTGTTTTGAAGACAATTTATCAGAAAGAACTGAAATAGATTTCATTCTATTAAATGGCATATGCGCTAATCTTTGATGCTATAAAAGATCAGCTTTATTAATAGAAGAAACATGATTACAAGCAGTTGTACAAGCACTGTAACCACATTTAAGAGATGAAGATATAGCTGATATGGTATTTATATATGAAACAGACTATCCCACAATGAGATCTGAATGAATGATATACAACCCATTGGCAGCTCTACCAATTTCCAGTGGCCTATTCAGAGAAGGGGCCTGTATACAACAAGAGATATTGGTAAAGAGGGTTGTACATTGAAATTGATCAACCAACTGTGGTACAGAAATCAAATTGAACTGGAAAGAAGGAACTAAAAGTACATTTGCTAAAATGAGTTCATTACACAGTTTTAAAGAACCAGTGCAATTGACTTTTACTTTCTAACCATTTGGTAGTGTTACTAACTATGGAGAAGATAATGGTTAAATATTATGTAGGAGTTCTTTATGTGGGGTCATATAGTTGGTAGCTCCTGAATCTAGAATCCAAGTGTTAACCTTTAATTGAGAAACACAGCATAAAGCAACAGAATACACAGCAAAACTACAAAACACAACTAAAATGCTCCCAAAGCAAAAGAGGCAATGCTGGGATCCTGATTTCCAGTAGAAATTTGAGACTGTTGGAATAGACTCATGAGGTGTTGATACTGCTCTTTACTGAAACCATGGACTGAACTTCCAGGTAGAGCTTTAGGAGCTGAAAGAGAATCAATTTTAGGCTGAACACAGGCTACAGTCTTCTGACCTTTGGTAAATTTGAAGTCAGGAGGGAACCCATGCATCCAATAGCACTTGTCAAAAGAATGACCAGGTTTTCTACAATATTTGCACACAATGTTTTTCCTTTTATTCTCAAAACTTATTTTCTGAGAGTAAGACTTGTTTGTTGAAGTGTTTTGGACAGGAGTGGATTTGGCATGAAAGGAAGTTGATTCAGAAAGAAATGGAGATCCTGAAGCTTGAATTTCCCTTTGACTCTCATCATGTAGTAACATTGAATAAGCTTTACTCAAAGAAGGTAGAAGAATCATCATGAGAATGTTACTTCTAACATTGGAGTATGTTTCATTTAACCCAGTAAGAAAATGAATGAGCTTTTGTCCTTCACTACACTGTGGTTCTGCTCCACAGGTACAAGCTGGCCCAAACGAAGCAGTTTTTAACTCATCCCACAATTTTCTTAACCTAGTGTAATAACTAGCAATGTCACTATAACCCTGAGAGACTCCACCAATTTCTCTTTGAATTTGGTAGTATCTACTAGCATTAGATTGACCATATCTCTCCTCTATATCCTTCCAAAGATCCCTTGCAGTGTCACAGTGAAGTACACTGTCAGCAATATCCCTAGACACTGAATTACTCAACCATGCAAAGACTATGTCATTGCATCTTAGCCAATGATCATACATAGGAGAATCAGGAGATGGCTGAGTGATTCTCCCATTAACAATCCCAACCTTGTTCTTAGTAGATAGAGCAATAAGAATATTTTTTCTCCAAAATACATACCCAGTGCCAGAAAAGGGGACAGTTACCAGTGTAACTCCCGAATTATCTGATGCATGCACATACAACGGATGAGAAGGATCAAGTGAGGTGTTAAGGGGAATAACAGTAGAGGTAGGTGATGAGGTAGAAGTCGAGTCTGGGGCCATGCGTGTAATTCAAAGTTGAAATATAGATTAAAACTATCTGACATATACAGCATGGTCTCAAACCAAACACAGATATGAACAATTTTCAAAATTAGGGCACAAACTTGAACATTCTATCAAATACTGTGAGGAATCGATGAGATGTTACCGGAATTCCTCGATTGAGCTTATGGAAAGTAAAACCTGATCTCGCAGAGGCGAAATTTGCAGAAAACCCCAAATATTGTCTGAACTGTCGAAATCATCTGGGAAAGTCGTGATTGATGAAACCAAAGAAACTAAATCGATGAAATGATGATGAGCGTTGCGGACAACTCGGATCGATGCTCTGATACCATGTTAACCTATGAAATCAACGAGAAATTTGAGAATTGGATCGAGTGGAAAACCCTAGTCGTCTAAGTCGGTGAGAGAAAGGAATTGAGAGACGACAAAGTAAATAGAAATTGATCCATTGATTAAAAATAGAGTCAACAAACTCTATTTATATGTACAAATGAATGGCTAAAATGTAAAAGTAAAAACAGGCCCAATAAGGAAAGGCCCAATACTAGTAAGCTCAACTAGGATCTGGATTTTGTATTAAGGCTCTATCATTCTTCAAGGCACGACAATATCTAGAAGCCCCTAGTGATCATAGGAAACTAAGTCTCATACGGTAATATCTCGATAGATCAGATGCTCGCCTCGTGCATACTTTACATCTTGGATCGTCTGTCCAACATGACCGAAAAATATACCTTGTATGTCCATCCTGTACGTGTACACATTTTTTTTAAGTTCACAATTAAATATTATTCTATAATTAAGAAATGTTATACACGTAAATTATTATATATATATATATATATATATATAGATAATCAAATGATTTTTTTACATTTTTTTCTTTTGAATTGTACATATCTTTCTACAATCTTTACTAGACAACAAGATCCAGATTAACACTCTAAGAGTGCCCATTGGGATGATAAAACATGTAATAACTTGGTAATTTCTTTCAGCGCATTGCAGAAAACTGATTCCTCTTCCATTGGAGAGTTTGGTCCACGTCTTCTGTTCCCTTAGTACCGCTACTACTCCATGGTAGCTTGAACTTGGCCATTGTTCTCTTCCTTGCAGCAACTCCAATTTTGTCTCCATAGTTCTGCAAAAAGGGTAACAAATGCGAGAATCTTATTAACAAGAAGCTTTCTTTCAATAAAATTTTATCTAATTACATTGGGAGAAAGAGAAAATAGAATCCGACTCACACATATCTTTGCGTGTGAAAGACCTGACAAAATATCACTAGACTATAAGTGTTGGTTGTATAAATTAAAGATAAGGGCGGATATAGCTACCACAACTTAGATGTATAGGTAAAAGATCACCAAAGTTCATTAAGTATTACGTTTTAAACTCATAGTTTTAGTTGTGTAATGAGTTTATAGGTAAAAATATAAAAATTAAAACCTATAAGTTGAAATCCTCGATCTGAAGCTATTGAAGCTTAAAAAGATCGGTAGTAACAAGGAGAAAATGAAGATTAAGTCATACCTTGTGGCATGTGCCTTCTAAAACATCACAAAATGGAAAATCAGTTGGGCAGCATAAATTTGATCCCTCACAGCAAACACCATTTTCAAGAGGACAACATCCATGAACTAAGCACATGCCATAGAAATCTACACCACAGCAACATGTTTGATGTTCTGGACAGTAATATAAGCCGTCTTCACATTCATTTGATTTTGGAGAAGGCGGTGGAGAAACCGGAGGGGATGGTTGCGCAGCTAAGATAAAGAAAAGAACAAAACCAAGAAGAAGAAAAAGGTGGGCCTTTTGTGTATTCCCCATTTTTGAGTGCAATTTGTCCTAAAATTTTATCCGTTGATACATATAAAAGTACTGGATATTTATTTCAACAAGATTGTGATGGACGTTGTTATCGTTACCCCCAAAACATCTCTCGTCCACCCCTTATTTATCAATTATCAACAAGTCGATCGGATATTAGCACTGGGGTTTTCTGAGTAGAGCATCTCGTTTCTACGTAAACTAATAATTTAGGTCATTAGTAGGCAACATTGCAATGCTACTTTTTTATTATCTCTCAGTTAGATGTGACATCTTGATATCATTTTCACACTTTCCAACTATTATTTCAAGCATACATTTAACAAACTAAAGCACAATTTTTTTTGTGGTTTTTGGTTAAGAAAATTTCCTTTCAACGCATTGCAGCTATATGATTTCTCTTCCATTTCAGAGTTTGGTCCCTTTCCTCTGTTGCTTCAGTGATAGCTCTCCATGGTAACTTGTGTTTGGCCATTCTTTTCTTCCTTGCTGCCACTCCAATAGTGTCTCGGTAATCCTGCAAAAAGGCAAATAAAAATCAAACGAATAAGATATATTTAACTTTCTTAAGAGTTGTTTAAGTTGTATTTCCTTCACTTGTATTCCCTGTATTTTTTGGTAATCAAAATTTTGGTCCTTCTGCTATACATTGAATATTGAACATTTGGCAGGGAAAACTTCTACATAGCGCTTTACATGAACTCATACTAGCTCGGGTAGTAGGTTTTAGATACCAACAAATATCTAAAGCAAAATAAATTACTTAGGCCTTGTACTTCTAGTTTCTAATGATTGAGCAAATTTATGCAACCTTAATATCTTTCAAAAACAAAAAGTTGGATTTTTCCCTTAAGAAAGTGCTGTAAGAAAAGTCATACCTTGAGGCAGAGACCCTCATAAACATCACAAATGGGATAGTCAGCTGGGCAACAAAATTCTGATCCATGACAGCAAACACCATTCTCGTACGGACAGCATCCCTGAATGAAGCATATGCCAAAGAAGTACAACTCACAGCAGCATGTTTGATCTTCTGGACAGTAATAAAATTCTCCACATTCACTTGGTTTTGGAGAAGGCGGTGGAGGAGGCGGAGGGGATGGTGGAGGAGGTGGTGGAACGGCTGGAGACGGATAAGGAGATGGCGCTGAAGACGCTTCCTTTGTTGGATATGAAGCCAATGAATTAATGGCACAAACCCCATATGGCAAATAAGTGTTCCTTCTTATATATGCATACCCCTCCATTCCCCAAGATGTACCCCATGAATTCTTGATTATCCAATAGTCATCATCTCCTTTAGAACCATATCCTACTATTAGTACTGCATGGGATAAGTCATCTGGATTGCTAGAGCATTCTCCATCATAGATTCCCTGCATTGACCACAGAACAGAATAGAAAGAAATATCACATCATTTTAGGATTATTGACACGTGAAAAAAAATGGAGTAATAGAAAATAGTTACCCCTCTATATAGTTGAAAATCAAGGCTGCTTCCGTCAATGCCTACACTAACAGGTTGTTGTGCAACAGCACAAAGAAGGGCATTCTCGTCCTCTGGAACATCTTGGTATCCATCAATTGTTACAACCTTACGGTTCACCTGTTGAGAAAATATTTAGACATTGATCAAGTTATTCAAGAAGGAAAATATTTGGACACTGGATATAAGACTTGATATGAAATTAATCATCACATGCCTTATCGTAGTTGCAACGGCCTTGAGAGGTAGTGTATGGATAATCAGCTTCTGAATCAATGCCACCATTATTCATCACCCATTCAAAAGCAGGGTCCATAAGTCCACCATCACAGCCAGTATTGTATGAGTTGTCACAATTGATAAGTTCTTGTTCAGAAAGGCTAATAAGTTCACCAGTGACTATAGCATTTAGTCCCTCCATTGCTCCACATGCCGAGAATGCCCAGCAAGCTCCTGCAAAAGTTATGCAGAGATCAAATATATTACTCTAATGATGTACATAACTGCATATGCATTGATCCCTAGTGGCGAAGCCATGAATACATACTAGGGGATTCAAAAAATTATTAGAATGTCACACCTAGGATAATCTAAAGCAATTTTTGTAATTCATTTGACACAACACTAGAATACTTACTTGTGTCAAGGGAAGTCAACAGTTTATATATAACAAATCATTTTCCCCTTATTTGTGCAGTATAATTTTCCGGCAAAGGGTTGCCAATGCCAACACCTAGCTCCACCCCTTCTGTTATTGTAGTAATATTGCAGAGAAGGAAAATGTCCCATAGAGTTTTGGACCTTTTGGTACTATTGACTTGTGACTTGAGCCAACAAGAATTTCTATGAGGACCTTAGGTAAGACAAATTTGCAGATTTAACTCACTTGGTTCCTTTTGTCTGGATTTCATAATGCCTATTAGCTGCCTAGCAGTTAAACATGTATGGAGTGTAAACCAGCCCATCTTTGGTGTGGTTACCCAATAATGTACATGTATGAAATGCAATGGGACAATATCTAACTGTATTTAAATGAAGATAAACATCTGCTGAACAGAGTAGAAATAGTGGGTTTGTGTCGGTTACAGTCATGCTTAAATCATAAAGAAGTATTCACCATCTTTGTCTTGCCTTTTTTAGTTAAAGAAGTAGATCGAAAGTTTGATAGATTCAATAACACATCTTTCAGATATGACCTAGTTATCAATATTTCTTCTATGAATATCATGAATAATGAATGCACCGTTATGGGCTATACAGGAAAACATAACTACCATTAGTTTCTGTCGTAGCCTATTCAAATCATTCTACTCACCATTTTCCCTCAAACCAAAGACCTACTAGAAACATGTATCCCTTTTTTTTCCTTCTTCCTGTCAGTACTTTATGCTGTAAATTCCTCAACCACATCCAACCTTTAAGCAAAGGAAATTACTAATACTACAAAAACACTAAAAAGAGAAAGGAAGGGATTTTCTCCAAATCGAATATCCAAACATTTTGCACCACTATAAGCAAGAAAACTAAGTAAGGGTATCACATTGTTGAATAAAAAATGGCAAGAAAACACAAGTAAGGTTACCACATTGATCTTGATCCTTGACCTCAGTGACAGCCCCATGTTTTCTCCAATCCTTTGATGGAGGAACATCACATGAAATTGTTGTAGGCTTTCTCTCCACACTCCTCATTTGAATAGTCTTTCTCTTGTTAAAGGGTATCTTAATCTTTGAAGTATGAACTTGCTTGAAATCCTCATTGCTCATATCAGCAAACTTGGTCAGACCAACTAAATGGTCTGAATCTGAAATCCTCTTTGAGTTATTTTCCACTATATACTTCACATTCTTTTTAAAAATCTCCAACCTCAGTTCTTCCTCTTTCTCATTCTTGTAAACTTTCCCATGCTTCTGTTTCCATTCTTGGAAAATTTGGAATACTCTTTCTTCTAAGAGAAACTCAGTTGGTCTGTCTAGTATTGGAAAATCAGTAGTAAAAGCAGAAACTTGAGAGTATAATGCAGCTAAGATCAAGAAAACTGGGAAAAGAAGGAAGTGTCGATAGGGAAACTGTGTGCTTCCCATTTTTCAGTAACATTAACCAGTTAATGAATTTGTGATAATATATGCCTACTCTCATTAATTTATAACATTAGAAAAAATGACGTTTAAGGTTCTCAATAACTTAACTCGAGAAACACATGAAAAACTGTGACTAACTTTTTAACTGTAGTTTAAATTGACAAATGATGGAATTGTTTAAGCAGGATGAGGACTGGTAGAGTGGTAGGTGTGGGTATGTAAGACACATTTTCTGGTAGGTATGATAAATGCACTCTAATTATGTACGGGTGGGAAAACAGACACTTGTTTTTGTAACTCTGTGGGGCCGATCATGCTGGGATTACCGACGTGGCAAAATAACTAGTAAAGAAATAATTTCTCAAAACAAAGTCTTTTGGTGTATTGGTCTATTGGAACGAGTAGCATTTGCAACTGTAGATTAAGACAGGAAAATTGACTTTTATATAGTATTGAATATTCCAACATGTATGTGCACGCATGTTGGTAGTGTATAAGTATTTTTTTTTCCTTCAAAAGTGACTGTAAGAAGTTTCTCCAGAAATCGAAGTTGTGAGGGTAGTTTCTTATTGTAAACTAAAAAATTTCTAAAAAGAAAATCTCTTGGACCCATATCTTGGCAGGTCATAAAGTCAATCAGTGGATAATTTGAAAGGACAAGTAGTCTTTAACCTTATCCACATGTTTGCTTTAAAAAGGAAGTAAGGCCACCTCTGAAGTTTGAGAACCAGCTGGAACTTGGATTGCTGACTAATCTAATATCCTATCAAAGAAGATGAACTTGCGGGTAATATACTGTATGTAAGACTGACAGGCTTCGAATGAGGCTTTGAAGAAAGAGATAGAGGTTCTCAAGAGCGGATCTTCAAGAGCAAAGACCGGAGAACAGTAAGAGCTGATTTGTCTCAATTAGGCTTTTGACGGAGCGGAGAAAGATCTTATTTTAATTTAGGGGATCCCTCTATAAAGAATAAGGGAGAAGATCTACAACCTAGCAAACTAGCCTCCTTCTTACTAGCATTTTTCCAGGTCCTCTCGAACCAGCATCTTCCAACCTGGTGCTCTCACTTCTCGGACTAGTACAGGTCCAAACCAAAGCCAAAGCTCCAAAAGTCTTAAAAGTGCTCTCCGAACCGTGCTGGATAGTCACCCATCACACGGCTCTCAAACCCAACCTGTGGTGGACCCCGGGAGACAAAGTCAAAACGCAACATCCTTTGCCCCATACTTTGAGATGCTCCTCCCCGCCAATCAAGGAGCGAGGCTGCTCGTGATAGGCAACGCTTTAAGCCGCTATCGTTCGGTTCGGATAAGTCAAGTTCCTTCGGTCGCTTCGCTCAGGCGGTCTTCCCTTATCTTCCCTAACGTTCAGAGTAGTTATGGTTTGAGATGAGAAAGGAGCACCGGCCGAACGCAATGAATGAATAAGAAATTGACAGAACCGAGTCAAAATGAGTCTGTGCCTCTTAAAAAGATGAGCAAATTTTAATGGCTGAACCATAATAGTGTCTCTGGAGCCACGTGGTTGTGATGCTATATAAATTTGGGATTTTTTTTTTCTTTTATAAATTTCACCATCCCGGGGGTTTAGGCAGACCCAACCTGTAAATTAGCAACCAATATGAGAAGACATGGAGGAAGGGGACATAGCGCCTAACCTCTCCATCTACAACAATCAAGTTAGGCATTCCTAACTTTATACAAAAAGTTACACCCGAAATATTGGAAGTGGTGAAAACACCTATGGCTTGGTAGTTCCCAGTTACATTTGATCCTAGTAAGTAAAAATTTGAAATTTAAGTTACATGCATTAACAACATAGGGATTGCTCACACGGTCAGCACAACCGCTCACGACCCCAGAATTAGGAGCAATAACTCTAATAAAGAAAATTATTTTAAATAAAAAAAAAAGGTTGACAGGACCGTAGCATGGTGAATTAGCGCGCGAGCTGTCAGTTTTCCTATATTCTTCTTTTTTTTGGGCGAATGATTACTCATCTCCTCATTGATTAACTTTACTTTCCTTTTCTTCTTAGCGGAGCGTGGTGGGGGCAGGGAGTTTTTTTTATTGACCTTTGATATAGCTAAAGACGTGTGTGCATATCCCCCACATTCCATTCTCCACCACACACACTGCACACATAACAAAAATGAATTTAAATAAATATACATGAACGAAGAAAATCAGTATTTGACTAACAATACTGATCGACTACATAATCACAATAATAATAATAATAATAATAATAATAATAATAATAATTACTAACATCTTCATGCAACTTTATGCTGTAGTCTGCTAGGCAATTGGAGGTAGCTAGTGAACTTTAGTGTAACATTTGATCAGTTTGGTAATTGTCTCCCCACACTATGAGCTTTTCTGTATCTCCTATTCTTTCATTAGATTGTGCAAAGCAAATGAGATACCATATTTCTATTAGAAGTTCTTTTCAAAGTAAACTTTGACCAACTAGTAATTGAAAAAAAAGTTATACTCCCATGATTATACACTCTTAGTTGTCAGTTGTCACAGCCAAAGAAATTACTACATATGAAGTATTATAAATCAACAACTTTTTCAAGAATGTACACAACATAACACTCGAAAGCCATAGTCGTTTAATTACTACATAAGATGAAGAAGAAGAAGAAGAATTCTTATGTAGTAATTTCTAACAAGTATCCGGATCCACTACATAACTCTTTTTCCAGCTCTTTAATTTCAAGAAATTCACTTTGCTTCAGCAAGATATATTAAGGAATCAAATTTTATTCTTGAGAATGTTAAGTGGGATGATAAGAATTGTTTATTTCAGAGCATTGGGGCAACATGATTCCTCTTCCATTTCAGAGTTTGGTCCATATCCTCTGTTTCTTTAGTGCTTGTACTCCATGGTAACTTGTATTTGGCCATTCTTCTATTCTTTGCTGCCACTCCCAGAGTGTCTTGAACCCTCTGCAATAAGGAATAGAATTTTTAAAAAAAATAATAAGAAGAAGATATTCAACAGAAGTTATCACTCTCCTGCAAAGATGGTGCTAACTCAAGTCCTAGATATTGGGTTAAGGATTTGTATAGAGTCAATCTACAATTCTAGGGCATTAGAGATGACCAACTTATACAAAGGTTTGAAAGAGAGATAAAAGAAGAAAGAGGTGTAGGCATCAAAAGCCAACAAGAGAGATAAAAGAAGAAAGAGGTGTAGGCATCAAAAGCCAACAAGACTATTCAAATTTTCTTTCTAATTATTACGACTCCTCTATCTATGGAACAATTTCACTTATTACAGGTTTGGATGTTATTAAGCGCGAGATAACAGGCAAAAAATAAATTTTAGCAACCAATTTTAATAACCAAAAGTTACATTTACCCATCAGTTTAAGTACCATAACATAACAGAAATCATACCTTGAGGCAGAGGCCTTCATAAACATCACAAATGGGATATTCAGTTGGGCAGCAGTATTCTGATCCATCACAACAAACACCATTTTTATGAGGACAGCAGCTTTGAATGAAGCAAATTCCAAAGAACTCCAACTCACAGCAGCATGTTTGATCTTCTGGACAATAATACAAGTTTCCACATTCACTTGGTTTCGGAGAAGGCGGTGGAGGGGGTGGAGGGGGTGGAGAGGGAGGCGGTGGAGAAGGAGGTGGTGGAGGGGGTAGAGAGGGAGGCGGTGGAGGTGGTGGAGAAGGAGGTGGTGGAGGGGGTGGAGAGGGAGGTGGTGGAACGGCTGGAGACGGATAAGGAGATGGTGCAGAAGCCAGTTCCTTCGTTGGATAAGAAGCCAATGAATTAATGGCACAAACACCATAAGGCAAATCAGTGTTTCTTTTTATATATCCATACCCCTCCATTCCCCATGATGTACCCCACGAGTTCTTGATTATCCAATACTCATCATCTCCTTCAGAACCATATCCTACTATTAGTACTCCATGGCTTAAGTCATCTGGATTACTAGAGCAACTTCCATCGTAGATTCCCTGCATTGATCCCATAATATAAAAGAAACAAAGTTCACATCATTTTGGATTCTTGAGAGAAGAACTGAGAGAGTTATGTAAAAAAGGTGTTAAGGCATAAGAGTTACCCCTCTGTATAATTGAAAATCAGCACTCGATCCATCTATGCCCACACTAACAGGCTGTTGAGCAACAGCACAAAGAAGGGCACTTTCCTCCTGTGGAACATCTCGGTATCCATCAATTGTTACAGCCTTTTGGTTCACCTGTTGAGGAACAAAGATCAAGATTGTCTTTCAAAAAAGGATATTATTTGAAAAATGGATAGAAGACTTGATATGAAATTGATCATCATATACCTTGGTTATATTGCATGCGCCTTGAGAGACAGTGTATGGATAATCAGAATCTGAATCAATGCCACCATTGTTCATCACCCATTCAAAAGCAGGGTCCATATATCCACCGTAACAGCCCAAATTGGTTGAATTATCACAATCAATAAGTTGTTGGACAGAAAGGCTAATAAGTTCACCAGTAACTATTGCATTTATTCCCTCCATCGCTCCACATGCTGAAAATGCCCAGCAAGCTCCTGCAAATGTTTAGTAGGAATAGAACACATTACTCCACTAATGTAGATTTAAAGATCATATATCATCTGCATTGCTCCTTAATTTTATAATTGCAAAGAAAGAAATTATCATTGTAGCATTACCACTGACCTGTTACTTGAACCAATGAAGGGTCTATTTAGATTGTATGTTAGCCCAAATTTGCAGACTTAACTCACTCATTGCCTATTCGAGTAAGTTAGCCCAATTTTTCCCTTTTTGTGTTACATAAGTGCAGAAAAGGCAAATAAAATTAAAGAAATGACTGCACTCTTATGTGCAATAACCTGAGAGGGAAACAGAATTAGATCATCTGAATTTACCCTTTTGTTTCTGCCAATTGAATGTTGAGATCATTCTACTAACTGTTTATCTTTTTCTCTATCCAGATATATACTAAATAGAAATACCATTTATTTCTCATTCCTTTATGCTGTAAACTTCACAACCACCTCCAACCAATAAGCAACAAGGTATTACTACTAAAACTGCAAGGGACTTAAAGAGAAAGGGGAGCTTTTGGTAATCGACAAATTAGAAACTTCATTGCAGCCCTTGTGATTCAAGTGTTCAGGTCAACTGACTAGTAGACAGAAAAGACAGTATTTACCTATTGCTAACATGATTGATCTGAAAATTTAACAGAATATAAGCAAGCTTACCGCAGAGGTGTTGGTCCTTGACCTCAGTGACAGCCCCATATTTCCTCCAATCCCTTGAAGGAGGAGCATCACAATAAACTGGAGTTGGTTTTTTTTCCACATTCTTCATCTGAATAGTCTTTCTCTTGTCAAATGGTATCTTAATCTTTGAAGTATGAACTTGCCTGAACTCTTCATTGCTCATATCAGCAAAGTTGGTCAAACCAACCAAATGGTCTGAATCTAACTTCCTCTTTGAGTTCTTTTCTACTATATACTTCACATTCCTTCTGAACTTCTCCAGTCTCATTTCTTCCTCTTTCTCATTCTTGTAAAGTTTCTCATGCTTCTGTTTCCATTCTTGGAAAAGTTGGAAAATTCTTTCTTCTGAAAGTAACTCATTTGGTCTGTCTAATATTGGAAAATCACTAGAAACACAATAAACTTGAGATGATAAAGCAGCTAAGATCAGGAAAAGAAAAAGGAAATGATAGGTTCCTTGTGTATTTCCCATTTTCAGTAATATCAACCAATAAATGATTGTGAAGCATTTCTATTTCTATTCATATAGTTTGGAGAAGGTGACTTTTAAGGCTCATAATCAGTCAACACACACATGACAACTGTGAAGCAGTTGAATCTTGTTCAGAATGATAAATTAATATAGATTTTTTTTAAGTGATCTCTCGAGTAGGTGAGGGTATTTTAAAAGCATTTCTGGTTAATATATTTCCATGAATTGGGCTACTCACAGTTAATTCAAGTATTTATCGTTTACCCTCTTTAAGCTAGTGCTGGCAATTCATTTTCTCCAACTTGTGAGGACCCATAATTACAAGTAACTCTATTTAATAAATATTAACCGAAAATTAAAATTCTTTACATTGTCACAGTATATAACTTAAATCTATCGGCTCGAACTGAGGATCAAAATGAGTTGATTTAATTAAGAGATATTGCGCAATAGGCTGATTCCCAAAGCATGTGCTTCTGCTGCAAGATTTACAACTATAAACAAGTTTAGAGGCAACAAGATGGCGAATCTGCGATCTGCCAATTTTTTTTTTCTTTAATGATGGAAAATTCCTTTTAATTTTGAGAAAGAACAAAATATCATCCAACACAAACCCAAATGGAAATATAACGTCTTTTTCTTTTGAGACAATTATTATTCCATAGTTGATTACACATGTCTGTGTCTAGTGACTACTCTTTTCCTTTATAGAGAGGGGAAGCGAACGTGGATCCCAGTTTGACTTTCGAGATAGCATAAAAAATGTGCATTGATATTTCTCACTATTCACTCCTCAACATCAGTCATAATATTTATCAGGCCACTTATATCTTTAATAAATCATACAGAAATGACAAAATTAGACCAGAAATAAGAATATTCATAAAAGAAAATTCAGGTGTCCGTAATCTCCGAGATGATTTCGCCCAACTTCGCTGTCGATTTGAACAATGGCAAAGGCAATTATAACTGAAATAATATTGGTAACAATTATCAAAGTGGAAACTTGTGAGTTAGCAGAGTGTGAAGCTGTTGGTGGCGATGGTAGCAGTGGTGCTGCCGTGTGCTGGGATTATCGTTCGGCAATTACGAAATGCAAAGCTGAAATTTTGTCGCATCCATTGTTTGAGGCAGCGTTGTAACTTACAACTTAGTGGAGCGTGCTCAGGAGTAGAAATACCCACGAAATGGTACCAGGCCTAACAGTTGGCAAGGAATGAATAAATAATAAAAAGAAGGAAAGATACATGAATCGGAAGGAAATAAGGAAGGAGAATTGGAACGAATATAAGGCATTTATAGCAATAAGTACGTCAATTATAGATGTCCAAAATAATGGGCAATCAATATTATTAATACCCATAATTAACCCAAATTATGGAAAAAAATCGTTACTATTGTATATTCCTATATAAGGGCACAAAATTCTATTTGTAAGGACAGATTTGAAACAATATTGAAA
Organism: Nicotiana attenuata; assembly: GCF_001879085.1. Taxonomy (NCBI): domain Eukaryota; kingdom Viridiplantae; phylum Streptophyta; class Magnoliopsida; order Solanales; family Solanaceae; genus Nicotiana; species Nicotiana attenuata. The sequence goes on along the minus strand of NW_017673075.1, from coordinate 48,794 downwards.
TATACACTTTACTTTTCTGCTTTCTTAAAACTCTCTACCTTGACTTTGCAATCAATTATTTCCTTTGTTATTCTTATTATATCGTTGAGAGAGTGAAGTAAAACTTGATTATTAGTAACTCGTTTTCTTCTAAAATTAGACTTTGATCAAAAGGTATATTTTTGGTTAAAAAAATTGGTTCCGTTAACGGGAATCTGATAATTTTTTCACTTTCCAAATTCACTTTTCTATCAAAATATCATATCAACTGCCAACGACAATAACCAACTGAACCAATAGAACCAACAAGGGAGGGGGGGGGGACCCCACCAATCCCTTCACCACAAGATTCTCATCGACAGTCCCGAGAGGGGACACCTCAAAGATCAACATCACATACGAATGATCAACAAAGGGACGAGCAAACTGTCGAGGACGCATTAAAACAACTAATTGCGGAACACGTCAACAACGCCCTTCAAGCTTTTGTTAGTGGATTGCCAACTGCGCCTCCAACTCCTCCTCCAAACAATACCGCACCTATAGAAAACCCATGCTCGGGACTTGCAAATTCAGGAAGCGGAGGAACTCCCAGTGCATCTCGTGATGGAAGATCAGGTACACCACATAATTCCGATTTACAAAGTTTAGTACTAACTTTGCAGAAGCAGCTCAAGGAGCAGAATGATCGCATAGAACAAATACCTGGTGTGCCTCCCGTGATTAAAGGAGTGGATATTGATAAATATTCACAACAACCCTGGAAGCCAAGTGCGGCACCTTTGCCGATTCCAAAGAAGTTTAAAATGCCTGATATTCTAAAGTATGATGGAACAACCAACTCACGAGATCATGTAACCGCGTTTACAATTGGCGTGAAAGGCAACGATTTAACCAATAAGAAATTGAGTCAGTGCTGGTAAAAAAATTTGGCGAAACACTCACGAAAGGAGCACTAACATGGTATTCTCTTTTACCAGAAAACTCTATTGATTATTTTGCTGAGCTTGTAGATTCATTTATAAAAGCACATTCGGGAGCTCAAAAAGTCGAGAAGAGGATGGAAGACATCTTCAAAATAAAATAAGGAGATACGGAGCTACTCAGGAAATTTGTGGATAGATTTCAACGTGAAAGGATGATGTTACCGCGGGTACCTGATAATTGGGCGGCCATGGCGTTTGCCAGTAACTTAAATGAAAAAAGATCAGAAGCCACGAGGAGACTCAAGGAAAGCTTACGAGAATTTCCTGCTACAACATGGAATGATGTGTACAATAGGTACAGCACAAAGCTGCGGATAGAAGAAGACACCAACACTCGGGCAAGGGGTGATGAAAGAACAAGTTCGAGTCGACCAAAAACCAAAAAAAGGCCTGTTAAGAACAGGTACGAACCTTACATGGGACCAGCAGGATGGGATTCACGCTCTAAACAAGAAAATTCAAGGTATGGTTCTAGATCAAGGGATAGAGATGCGGGTTCATCATCCAAGTTCGGTAAAGAACGAGATGCGCGAGACAGTAATGCTAATACAAATACAAAGATTGGTGAATAAAGTTTCAATATTAGCACTTCTGAGTTGGTAGCTGTTTTAAGAAGTATGGGAGATAAGGTGCAGTGGCTAAAAGAAATGAGATAGAACCCTAGCAGAAGAAATCCAGATTTATGGTGCGAGTTTCACAATGACCACGGCCATAAAATAACAGATTGCAGATTGTTACAAGGTGAAATAGAGCATTTGTTAAAACAAGGATATTTAACTGACTTGTTCAGTGAGAAAGGTAAGCAATCCTATATGAAGAATAGGCAAGAGCCTCCAAAACCTCCATCACCAAAAAGGAAGGTTAATGTGATAAGCAGAGGAGAGGAGCTCAACGGTGTGACGTATACGACTGCAAAAAAGACATCAAAAGTCACGGTTATCCATGGGAAGCGAGTTCGCCAAGTTTTGGAAGAAGACAGTATCACGTTTGATGATGCAGATGCAGATGGCGTGATAATCCCTTACAATGATGCACTGGTAATATCTTTACTTGTACATGATACTAATGTGAAACGAGTTTTGATTGATCCGGGTAGCTCCGTAAATATCATTCTTTTGAGGGTGGTAAACGAGATGCAAGCTGATGACAAGATGGTGCCCAAAGCACGTACCTTATCTGGATTCGACAATTCAAGCGTTGTTACAAAAGGGGAAATAGTGCTTACCACATTTGCAGAAGGAGTTGTCAAAGATACGAAATTCTAGGTGATATGTACGGACATGGCGTATAACATGATTCTTGGCAGGCCTTGGATTCATGATATGGATGTTGTACCATCTACTTTTCATCAAGTTATTAAGTTCCCTTCACAATGGGAGATTAGACAAATACGTGGAGATCAGCAAGCTTCTAAAAGTATCAATTCAGTTGCGGATTCGAGCATAGCTAACGATGATACAGATAAGAAATAGCAACTACAGAATTCAGTTGAGGACATAACAACACAAACCTTAACAGAAAGTGGACAAATGGACGTAGATTCAGGACCTGATTTCATTCAAGAGCCAGAAGAGAATGAAAACATCAAAACAACAATTGAAGAACTCAAGGCTATCACACTTTCCGAGCAGTGGCCAGATAGAAAAGTTTATATTGGAATGAAGCTAAGCCCAGAAATGAAAAGTAAACTTGTCAAATTTTTACAAGCTAACGCAGATTGCTTTGCTTGGTCGCATTCAGATATGATAGATATACCATCAGAGGTGATGACCCACCAGCTAAATGAAGATCCGTCGTATCCACCTGTCTAACAGAAGAAAAGGAAGCAAGGATCTTTCAAAAATCAGGTGATCCAGGATGAGGTACAAAAACTTTTAAAAATTGGGTCAATACGAGAGGTAAAATATCCTAACTGGCTAGCTAATACTGTAGTAGTACCAAAAAAGAATAGGAAATGGCAAGTTTGTGTAGATTATACTGACTTAAATAAAGCTTGTCCTAAAGACTCATTTCCTTTACCGCACATAGATCAACTAATTGATTCTACTGCAGGACATGAGTTGTTGAGTTTTTTAGATGCCTATTCAGGATATAATCAGATAAAGATGGATCCTTTAGATGAGTAAAAAACTTCCTTTATCACAAAAAGGGGGACTTATTGTTATAAAGTCATGCATTTTGGATTAAAAAATGCTGGAGCCACATACCAAAGATTGGTAACAAAAATGTTTCAAGAACACCTGGAAAAAACTATTGAAGTCTACATCGATGACATGCTAGTCAAGTCGGCACAGGCGGGGGATCATATCCAACATTTGTCAAATACTTTTCAGATTCTCCGCAAGTTCAATATGAAGTTAAATCCCGAAAAATGTGCCTTTAGCGTGGCTTCAGGTAAGTTCTTAGGTTTTCTTGTTTCTAACCGAGGTATTGAAGTAAACCCTGCACAGATCAAAGCCATTGAGGAGATACCAGACATACTCACGAGCAAAAAGGAAGTGCAGTGGTTGACAGGTAGGATAGCAGCTTTGGGAAGATTTATTTCCAAATCCTCGGAGAGAAGTTTTAAGTTCTTTTTAGTGTTGAAAAAGCAAAACCAATTTGAGTGGACTGATGAATGTCAACAAGCACTCAAAAATCTAAAAGCATACTTGTCAAATCCATCGCTACTGGCTAAACTGAAGGATGGAGAAAGGCTACTCATCTATCTCGCTGTATCAGAAATGGCGGTAAGTGTAGTATTAGTACGTGAAGACAAAGGTAAACAATCTCCAATTTATTATGTTAGCAAATCTTTATTGGATGCTGAAACTCGATATCCTCACTTAGAAAAACTTGCTTTAACATTAATTATAGCATCTAGAAAGTTGAGGCCTTATTTTCAATGTCACCCAATCTCTGTAGTGACCGCTTACCCCTTAAGGAATATATTGCATAAGCAAGAACTGTCAGGTAGGTTAGCCAAATGGGATATAGAACTCAGTGAATATGATATCATGTACCAACCTAGAACTGCGATGAAATCACAAGTTTTAGCAGATTTTGTGGCAGATTTCAGCGCAGGATAGTTCCTGAAGCAGAAAAGGAACTGCACTGATGGCTCCTCGAATGATAAAGGAGCATGCTTAGGCATTGTTTTAATCCCACCTTCAAGAGAAACCATAAGGCAAGCAATAAAGTGCCATCTCATTACTAACAATGAAGCAAATACGAGGTTGTAATTGCAGGTCTGGAATTGGCACGAGAACTCGGAATAGAGAAGATTATAATCAAATGTAGGGGGCTTATTTATTTAGAGAGGTGCGGATGCAGAAATATTTAGAAAAGGCACGAGAATTAATCAGACAATTCCAATCGTGGAAAATCGTGCAAATACCCAGGGAGGAAAATGCGAAAGCAGACGCACTGGCTAATCTCGCATCTGTTGCAGAATTAACGAATGAAGAAAATACTACCGTAATACATTTTTTTCATTCAGCACTTGATCAGGATAAAAATGAGGTAAATTTCAATAATTTAACTTGGGATTGGAGAAACGAGTTTGTTAATTTCTGCAGTATGGAATTCTACCTGAAGACAAGAAAAAGGCTCAGTCACTTCGATGAAAAGCTGCCCGTTACTGTTTGGTTCGGGGAAACCTGTATTGAAAGATGTTCGGAGGGCCTTTAGCAAGATGTCTTGGACCTTCTCAAACAGAATATGTGATGAGAGAAGTGCATGAGGGACACTGCGAAAATCTTGCAGGAGGAAGATCCTTAGTAAAAACTCTAATTAGAGCAGGATATTATTGGCCAAAAATGGAAGAAAATGCGGAAAGTTTTGTGGCCAAGTGTGACAGATGCCAACGATATGGCAACAAAATGCATCGCCCAGCGGAGCTATTACATCCGGTTATTTCACCATGGCCTTTTACGAAATGGGGGATGGATATCGTGGGTCCACTACCACAAGCTAAAGGAAAGGTACGATTTTTATTAGTATTAACAGATTATTTTACCAAGTGGGTAGAAGTAGGTGCCTTCAAACATGCGCGGGAGAAAGAAGTCAGGGACTTTATTTGGCGAAACATCATATGCCTATTCGGAGTTCCAAAGGAAATCGTATGTGATAATGGCCCGTAATTCATAGGTGCGAAAATCACAGAATTCTTTCAGAGTTGACAGATTAAAAGGATAACTTCAATACCTTACCACCCTGTGGCTAATGGACAAGACGAATCGACAAACAAAGTTATTATTAATAACTTAAAGAAAAGATTAGAGGAGTCAAAAGGTAAGTGGCCTGAAGTGTTACCAGGTCTTATGGGCTTATCGAACGACAGCAAAAACAGGTACGGGAGAGACTCCATTCTCACTTGTTTATGATGCTGAAGCCTTAATTCCAGTTGAAATAGGTGAACCAAGTACAAGATATACCCAAGCAACTGAGGAATCAAATGAGGAAGAGATGTGAATAAATCTAGATTTGCTTGAAGAAATGAGAGAAGCGGCTCTAATAAGGATGGCAGCGCAGAAACAAATTATTGAGAGATACTAGAACTGGAAAGCTCATCTTAGATACTTCAAGATTGGAGACTTCGTCCTCAAAAAGTTTTTTCAATAACAAAAGCGGCCAATGTGGGAAAGTTGAGTCCAAATTGGGAAGGACCCTATAGAATTCGAGGCATTGCTGGAAAGGGTGCATATGAGTTGGAAACAATAGAAGGCAAAGTACTCCCATCAAATTGGAATGTTGTTCATTTAAAGAAGTATTACTTCTAAGCAAAGGAAGAACCCCCGGTCAGGTATCATTCAAGTATGATTTAGTTTTGTTCTTTTTTAATTATACTAACCATTTTAGATGATATGCAAAAAGCTAACCCTTACCAAATGATGATATTAGACCCGAAACATACGAGGAATACTGAATTATTCCCAGTCTAGGTTACAACCCTTTTGATGGAGAAAAGGGGCTAAGCAGTCATCATCTAAATGTATACTTCCGAGTCCTGTATGTATTTTTCTTTTCAGGGAATGGACCAAAGGAAGAAACGATCCAGTTCTCGAGAATTCATACTTCAAAGCTCTAACACTAGGGGGGGGGGGCTATATATATATATATGAAGAGGCAAAGAAGACAAAAAGTCGGAATTCAAGAAGCCAAAAATCAAGCCTTCGAAAATCTTTGAAGAAACTCGAAAAAAGGACACAGATGGATCCAAGATATACTCCAAGTTCTTATGAGTTTTTTTTAGTCACGGGACTATAAACCCAAAAGTTTGAACCTACTATAAAAAAAGCAGTTGTGAAAGAGTTATAAATGTTGTATTACATAAACAAAGAATGATGTACAAAATTTGAAAGTTCAAAGCATAAAACTTCCTCAAATTATTTCTTTTTTATACTTCTTTCATATATTTACACCCAGATGAAGATGAGACATCATCTTCATAAGTGTCACTTATAAAAGGGCCCTCTTTTATTATAATTGTGAGTCTATTAGAATCACGGAATAATGAAGCATTTTTAATGCAAAATTAAATATCAAAGGGTGAAACAAAAACTCAAACATCAAAATAGGCGGAAAGGAAAGCCGAGATTTATATATTGAACTTTGCAAAAAATAAGGCATACGTCTGTCATCAAACCCCAAAACAAGATAGGGGTAAACCAACTACTATTCCAAAAAGAAAAAATAAACTTCCCATCAACAAGTTCTAAACAAAACCATCAAATAACAGAAAAAACTAGGAGGCATCGTTCACTGGAACATCAGCAACGGGAGCATCATCGACGGAGGTAGAGGGATCAGCTTGAGAAGAACCTTGAATAGTAGATTCCCCAGGAGCAAGTTCATCATCCTCGGGAATTCCATCTTCAGGTGAAGGAAAGCTTTGACTTTGCTGACTTTTTTCAATTTCTTCTTTAGCTTTAGCAATCTCAGCGTTGAGGCCAAAACCCTCATGGCTGGATTCCATTAGAGTCTCGAGGCGAGTATTCAAAAAAGCTCTACTCACTTCAAGTGAAATCTTATCCTCGAGAGCCTCAAGTCTTTCTCCCACTGATCAATTTCAGTTATCAACTCCTCCTTCTCTGTTTTAGAAGTGTCAAAAGATGCCTTCAAAGGAGTAAGGGAACTTTCCAAGAACTTAAACTTATCAGTAGAGGCATGGAGGTCTTCTTGAGTTTGAGCAAGTGTTTGAACCAACTCTCCTGAATAAGCCTCTTTCTAGTTAAGGAGTTCTCTCAAACTCCTTATCTCCTCGGTTGCCTTTGAAAGCTGCTCAACAAATGAGGACTCAAGGATATCCTTATCCTTACCAACTTGGCTTGAAGAATCTTTTTCAATTGCTAATTCAGCGGAGATCACATGCATTTGTTGCTTAAGGCATCCTTCTCCTCTGCCAACACTTCCTTCTCCAGTTGAAGACCTTTAAAATGCTCTTTCCAATTGTCAGCTTTGGTTTGATAATCAGCAATTTGTTGGTCAGCATGAACGATTCTTTTCATGAGTTCCGTGCCTATCAAGTTGATCAATAAAGAAAGAAAAGAGGTTATTAATAGAATGAAAAGAGAAGAAAGAAGGAGTAAAATCAAACTGGAAACTTCAGAGATGAATGAACAATATCATTCATTCAAGTCAATGAACTGTGACTCTCCAACTTTGCCTTCTCCATATGGCCTAGTAAAGGCTTCAACAACATGTCGTCTTGGCCCAACTTCTTCAATAAGTTCCCACCTTCAGGAACCTCAACAACAATTTTCTTCATCGCTTTCTTGCTACTGGAGGGATCAACTTCCATGTGAGAAGTGGTAGCAGTTGAAATAGCAGATGAAGTGAAAGCAGTCACGGGGGGAGCATCAGCAGCAACTTCAGGTAAGGGGACTTGAGGATAATCCGGGACTGACGGTGGAAAAGAGGTAAGGGAAAACTCCTCAGAAACGGGCTCAAAGGCTTCTTCACTCTCGAAGCCATGGACAAACAACTATTCAGCAGAAGCAGGGGGGATCATCCACTTCTCATCATAAATCATTAACGGAGCATTTTTTGGTTCATCTAAAGGTCTGGGAGGAACTGACCTTGATGGAAGGGTAGTTTCATCGTCGGAAATAACGCGCCTCCTAACTCAAGGCCTACGAACTAAAGAACCCTCCTCTGGTTCCTCTTCTCCCTCAGAGCCATGGGCTCCATCAACCTTCCTCTTTGAAGAAGAGCTCAGAATTCTTTCTTGGGCAAGACTCACTATTAGTCTTGCAGATGAAACAGAAGCAGGACTGACACCACGAATAGGAAATCCGAACAAAAAAAAAGAGGCATGGTAAGAAACTCTTTAAGTTAGCAAAAGAGATAAAGAAAAAGACTAAGCGGTAAAAAGTACCGTGTGTCTTAACTTTCCAACCAAATCTCTATGAGAGATATTTCCAAGATCTTCTCTCCATAAGGGCAACAGATAGCAACTTCTCTACCCAAGCACGGAAGTTAGGGATCTCCTCAAAAACTTCCATAGTTACTGAAAAAGTAGGCAAGAGTATACATGAGAATCATTTTTTAGAAAGGAAAAAGATAAGGTGAAAATACTTACGTGCAGAATTCCGTTTTTTTCTGGAAAAGGCATGTTTTCTTCACCCACCAAAGCACTAGTGGGAGCAGCAACGAAGCGAGCATACCAGCCTCGATCTCTGTCATCCTCGGGGCTAACTAATACTCTCTTACTTTTGGCCACAAGGGAAAAAACTCCTTCACGAAATAGTTTAGGGGAGTAAAGATGAAGTAGATGACGGAAAGTAGAAGGCATAGAGTTTGACAAATAACGGAGTGCTATTATATCTCGCATTTTCGTATGTTAAAGTTTCATCGTAAGTTAATCGACTTAAGTTCGGGAATAAAATTATTTTGAGATTATAAGTATTATGCTATTAATAACAAGTGATAAGTAAATTCGTGAAGGTAAAAGGGTAAACATATCAAAGAAAATGAGTTCTATTGAAGGTGGTCAATTTGGGATAAAATACGGTCCAAGCTATAATGCCCCATATTTATGAATTAGTGCTATACCACATGACCATGATAGTAAGGTATATGAAGTATACTAGTATTTAAGTGAAATGAGATATAAAAATTATTATGTGGCGAATTGGTTAGATATATGATAATAAAGAAAATAAATTTTATATACATTAAGTACTTAAATGTGGGGATAAGCATGTGGTATATATCTTTTATCTTAGTAAGCACTATATGTCATAAATGTAGAACTCCCACCGCCAATACATGGCCAGGTGGAAGCCAAACATTTAATGACCTTGTGTTTTCATTCTTGGAAAGGATATTATATTGCTTACCCTTCATTTGGTGTGCTCTCATTATTTGAAAGGCCATTATAAACATTCACCCTTCATTTGGTATAGAAAAGGAATTAACAAACGTTCAACACCCTTAGTTAAAGATAATTCTTTGAATATGATCAAGTTTGAATATTCATCTACGACCTTCTCGAGTTCTTATGAGCAATTACGGTATGTTAAGGCTATCCCTTCTTTCTTTTTTGGCATGATCCAAATGATACAAAAGAAACGAGCAAATGCACAATCATAAACGACTTTATTCATAGAAATACTAGGGATGTCTATGTTCTTGATTCCCCATGTGACATTTTATTATATCTTCTGTTCATGGGTCTCAGAATAATACGTAGTTGATGAAGTTTATCCGAAAGGTATATTGATATTATTAACATACTTTTTTATGCATTTCATTCATTTATACATGTACATTGACCCATGACAAAGATGGCGTTATATACGTGTATATTATATGTATATGGGATATGGGAAAAGGTTACGGCGTTATATACGCACCACCTGATCAGTTGGTACATGTTGATGATTTTGCCCACAGTGGCCGAGATAATATGATAGGATGCCCTCAGAGGCTTGATGATGTTACGTACACCTATACCTATGCATGACACGAAATTTATATGCACGTGGATGATATTATAAATGTTTCAGGTTATACAAAGTGATTTAGACTTACAGGCGGAATTCTTTATTACATGTTTCATCTATGTCTATTATGTACTGATTTTCATGCCTTACATACAGAGTACATTATTCTTACTGGCGCCCTATTTCCCGGAGCCTGCGTTTTATGCCCCCAGGTGCAGGTAGACAAACTGACGGTTCCCCTTCTTAGGATCCTTGATCAGAAAGAGTTGGCGTGCTCTACTTGATCCGGAGTTGTTTTTGATTTTGGTACGATATGCTTGTATACATATATGGGTATGACGGGGCCTAGTCCCGTCCTTGTACAGTTGTATATTCTAATAGAGGTCTGTAGACAGTATGTGTAGTTGGATAGTATGTGGCCTTGCCGGCATCCAATTTTGGATATATAGTTGTCTATAGCAGCCTTGTCGGCTCGCCCTATGTATTCTTCACGTATATGTATATATGTCTTTTGGACAGGTTTTCCTCACACATGTTATTCTCGTAATTCAGCGGATGTTATTTATGTTTATTTCTTAGTTGCATGTTTAAGGGTGTTCGATAGGTAGGACTCGGGCACCTGTCGCGGCCTATAGATTTGAGTCGTGACAAAAGTGGTATCAGAGTAGTTCTGTCCTAGGGTTGTCTACAGACCGTGTCTAGTAGAGTCTTCTTTATGGGTGTGTTGTGCACCACACTTATAGATAGGAGGCTACAGGACATATAGGATGTTATCCTCCCTTCTTATCTTAGATCGTGCGATATAAGAATTCGTGTTCCTAACAATATGTTATATTTTCAGCGATGCCTCCGAAAACTACAACCGCCCAGAAGGGCAAGTCCGTGGCATTCAGCTATTAACTCGATTAGTATCCGCACAGGCTCGACGTCAGTAGGGAGGTATTGGTCATGCAGATAGGTCCGTCAGTGCGAGTGTTTGTGATTTCATTAATTTGGACCCTCCGGTATTCAATGGAGCAGATCCAAGCGAGGACCCTCAAGTATTTATCGATAGGATGCAGAGGACTTTAAGGATAATGAAGGTCACTGCGACTGAGCCAGTTGAACTAGCTTCCTATAGACTTCAAGATGTTGCAGTTAATTGGTACGAGTCTTGGGAATTGGCCAGAGGTGAGGATGCCCCTCCAGCAGTATGGCAAGAGTTTACAGAAGCTTTTCTTCGTCATTATCTGCCACCAGAGCTTAGACAGGCCAGCGTTGATAGGTTCTTGACCCTTTGGCAGGGTAACATAAGTGTTCGAGAGTACAATCTTCAGTTTGATTCGTTGGCTAGGTATGCTCCCACTATTGTATCTAAGATGGAGGATCGGGTTCGCCGGTTCGTGATGGGGTTAGAGCCGACTTGCTTAACGATTGTATGTCGGTCTCACTTCAGGCAAACATGGATATTTCTCGTATTCAAGTATACGCTCAGGGTGTAGAGGAGCGTAAGCAGAAGCAGAGGGCCGATCGTGAGCATGATAGGGCCCAGAATAAGAGAGCGAGGTCTTCGGGTCCTTCTGGTGAGTTTCGAGGTGGTCAGAGACAACAATACCCGAGGTATCCAGCCCATCCATCGGCTAGCGCACCCCCTCAGTTTGGCGGTAAGAGATTTGATCGTTCCGCATATTCAGGGCCTGGTCAGAATTCCAAGGCCTCAAGTTCTCAGTATATGGGTGAGTCAAGTCAGATAAGGCCGCCCTTGCCACGATGTGCCTAGTGTGGTAAGCAGCATGCCAGGCAGTGTCGTATGGGGTTGGGTGTTTGCTATACTTGTGGTTATCCGGGCCACATTATAAAGGATTGTATAACGAAAGGTGATGCAAGCATAACTCAGCCAGTGGGATCTATAGTTGGTTCTTCATCATCAGTACGCACTCTAGGCAAGGTTCACAAGCACCAATCGGTCGCTGTAGAGGCATAGGCAGAGCATCTAGCACAAGCGATCCTCAGAATCGCATTTATGCGTTAGCAGGACGACAGGACCAGGAGTCATCATGATGTTGTTACAGGTATATTATCAGTCTCCTCATATGACGTATATGCACTGATTGACCCAGGTTCAACCTTATCATATGTTACTCCGTTGGTTGCTAGTAAGTTTGGAATAAAACCTGAGTTGGTTAAACCTTTTGAGGTATCCACGTCCGTTAGGGACCCAGTGATAGCTAGGCGAGTATATAGAGATTGTATAATAGTAGTTCATAGTCGATCTACAGTAGCAGACCTAACCGAGTTAGATATGGTAGAATTTGATGTTATAATGGGTATGGATTGGTTGGCTTCTTGTCATGCCAACGTTGATTGTAGAACGAAGATGGTCCGATTCCAATTTCTAGGGGAGCCTGTTTTTGAATGGAAAGGTAATACGGCATCATCGAGAGGTAGATTTATTTCCTATCTCAAGGCAAGGAAGATGATCAGAAAGGGCTATATTTATCACTTAGTTTGGGTTCAAGATATGAAAGTAGAGTCACCAACCATTCAGTCCATCCCTGTGGTTAATGAGTTTCCTGATGTTTTTCCCGATGAGCTTCCGAGTCTTCTGCTAGAGCGAGAAATTGAGTTTGCGATTGACCTACTACCAGATAATCAACCAATATCTATTCCTCCTTATAGAATGGCACCCGCAAAGCTGAAAGAATTGAAGGAACAACTAAAGGACTTGCTTGAAAAAGGGCTTAATCAGACCTAGTACGTCACAGTGGGGAGCACCTGTGTTATTTGTGAGGAAGAAAGATGGCTACTTGCGTGTGTATAGATTATAGACAGTTGAATAAGTTAACGATCAAGAATAAGTACCCCCTCTCGAGGATTGATGATTTATTTGATCAGTTGCAAGGTGCCTAGTGTTTCTCGAAGATAGACTTGAGGTCCGGGTACCATCAGGTAAGAGTTAAGGAGAAAGATATTCCGAAGACAACATTCAGGACCAGATACGGGCACTTTGAGTTTCGTGTTATGTCATTCGGTTTGACTAATGCTCTAGCAATATTCATGGATTTGATGAACCGTGTGTTCAGACCCTTTTTAGATATGTTCGTAATTGTATTTATTGATGATATATTGGTTTACTCCCATTTAGTGGCTGAGCATGCATATCATTTGCGTACGGTGCTCAAAGTTCTACAAAAAGAGAAGTTGTACGCTAAACTCTCTAAATGTGAATTCTGGTTGAACTCTATAGCTTTCCTTGGGCATATCATTTTGGGTGAAGGTATCCGGGTTGATATACAAAAGATTGAGGCAGTAAAGACTTGGCCTAGACCCACGACACCAACGGAGGTTCGTAGCTTTCTCGGTTTGGCAGGTTATTACAGGAAATTTGTAGAGGGATTTTCTTCTCTTTCATCACCTTTGACAAAGTTGACTCAGAAGGGAGCAAAGTTTCAGTGGACTGATGCTTGGAACGGAGTTTCCAGGCATTGAAGGATAGACTAACTTCAACACCGGTTCTAACACTCCCAGAGGGAACCAATGGTTACGCTATCTATTGTGATGCTTCGGGCATTAGATTGGGTTATGTACTGATACAGCATGGTAAGGTTGTAGCTTATGCTTCTCTTCAACTAAGGAAGCACGAGAAGAATTACCAGACCCACGATTTAGAGTTAGCCGTGGTGATTCATGCACTAAAGATGTGGAGGCACTAAAGATTTGGCAAGTTATTACAGGAAATTTGTAGAGAGATTTTCTTCTCTTTCAGCAACTTTGACAAAGTTGACTCAGAAGGGAGCAAAGTTTCAGTGGACTGATGCTTGCGAACGGATTTTCCAGGCATTAAAGGATAGACTAACTTTAGCACCGGTTTTAACACTCCAGAGGGAACCATTGGTTACGCTATCTATTGTGATGCTTCGGGCATTAGATTGGGTTGTGTACTGATACAGCATGGTAAGGTTGTAGCTTATGCTTCTAGACAACTAAGGAAGCACGAGAAGAATTACCCGACCCACGATTTAGAGTTAGCCGCGGTGATTCATGCACTAAAGATGTGGAGGCACTACTTGTATGGCATTCATGTTGATATTTATACGGATCATAAGAGCCTCCGGTATATCTTCAAGAAAAAGGAATTGAATTTACGTCAAAGGAGATGGTTGGAGCTACTTAAAGACTATGACATTGATATTTTATACCATCCGGGGAAGGCAAACATAGTAGCCGACGCCCTCAGCCATAGATCTATGGGTAGCCTATCATATTTACAGCCAGAGAAGAGGAGAATAGTCCATGAGATTCACCAGCTAGCTAGTCTTGGAGTTCGATTATTGGATTCAGGTGATACCTGAATTACTATTCAGGACACGACAACATCCTCTTTAGTAACTGAGGTGAAAGAGCGCTAGTATGAGGATCCTGTGTTAGCTCATTAGAGAGATACAACCCCTCAGAAGGAGAAGAAACCATTTGAAATTACAAGAGATGGGGTCCTCAGATATCGAGGACGATTATGCGTCCCTAATATTACAGGGCTGCGCCGGCAGGTTATAGGAGAAACTCGCTATTCCCGTTATTCTATCCATCCAGGAGAAACAAAGATGTATCATGATATCAGGGAAATATATTGGTGGGACAGAATGAAAAAGGATATAGCAGAGTTTGTTGCTCAGTGCCCTAACTGTCAGCTGGTTAAGATTGAACATCAAAAACCCGGTGGATTATTGCAAGCTATAGAGATTGCGACTTGGAAGTGGGAAGTAATCAATATGGATTTCATCATAGGCTTACCTCGTACCCAACGTAAGTTCGATTCTATATGGGTGATTATTGATAGACTTACAAAATCAGTCTGCCCATTAGGACTACATATTCCGCAGAGGATTATGCAAGGTTTTACATTAAGGAGATAGTACGACTGCATGGTGTCCCTATATCTATTATCTCGGATAGAGGAGCTCAGTTTATAGCTAATTTCCGAAGGTCCTTCCAAAAAGGATTGGGGACTCAGGTAAGTCTTAGTACAACATTTCATCCCCAAACAGACGGACAGGCTGAGCGTACTATTCAGACGCTTGAGGATATGTTACGGGCTTGTGTGATAGACTTCAAGGGTAGCTGGGATGATCATTTGCCGTTTATTGAGTTCACGTATAATAATAGCTATCATTCCAGTATCTAGATGGCTCCATACGAAGCTCTTTATGGACAGAAGTGTAGGTAACCAATAAGGTGGTTCGATGTTGGGGAAACTACGTTAGTAGGACCAGAATTGGTTCAGCAGGAAATTGAGAAAATTAAGCTTATACAGGAAAGGCTATTAGCAGCTCAAAGCCGTCTGAAGTTTTATGCGGATAATCGACGGCGAGACTTGGAGTTTCAGGTTGACGATTGGGTATTCCTAAAGGTATCACTGATGAAAGGCGTTATGAGGTTCATAAAGAAAGGAAAACTTAGCCCTCGGTACATTGGACCATATAAGATCATACGTAAGGTAGGCCAGGTAGCATATGAGTTAGACGTGCCTTCTGACTTGGAATTTGTACATCCAGTCTTTCATGTGTCTATGCTCCATAAATGTATTGGAGATCCTTCCAGAGTTGTGTCAGTTGACGATGTTCAGGTCACGGAACAGCTATCATATGAGGAAACTCCCATTGCTATACTAGATAGACAGGTTCGGAGATTGAGGACTAAAGACGTAGCTTTGGGGAAAGTACTTTGGAGAAACAACAATGTGGAAGAAATGACTTGGGAAGCCGAAGAAGACATGAAGTCTAGATATCCTCACTTATTTCCTCTTCCAGAGAAGGATCCAACTGAGACATCACAGCCCTAAGGTACGAGTATGGATTCTTGTGTTAATTATTTTTACTAGTCGTGTGAGGCCATTGTCGTGATTGATGGTTGTGGCAATATGTGGCGTTGAATTATTGAGTTCTCTACATGAAGAATTGATAGTATTAATGCTACAAAGGCGACCCTGCCAAAATTTATATAGATCCCGAGGAGTGAAACATTCAAGGACGAATGTTTCTAAGGGGGGAAGTATGTTACATCTCGCATTTTCATATGTTAGAGTTTCGTCGTAAGTTAATCGACGTAAGTTCGGGAATGAGATTATTTTGAGATTATAAGTATTATGCTATTTATAACAAGTGATAAGTAAATTCGTAAAGGTAAAAGGGTAAACATATCAAAGAAAATGAGTTCCATTGAAGGTGGTCAATTTGGGATAAAATATGGTCCAAGCTATAATGCCCCATATTTATGGATTAGTGCTATACCATATGACCATGATAGTAATATATATGAAGTATACTAGTATTTAAGTGAAATGAGACATAGAAATTATTATGTGGTGAATTTGTTAAATATGGGATAATAAAATAAATAAATTTTATATACATTAAGTACTTAAATGTGGGGATAACCATGTGGTATATATCTTTTGTCTTAGTAAGCACTATATGTCATAAATGTAGGACTCCCACCGCCAATACATGGCCAGGTGGAAGCCAAACATTTAATGACCTTGTGCTCTCATTCTTGGAAAGGCTATTATAACGTTTACCCTTCATTTGGTGTGCTCTCATTCTTTGAAAGGCTATTATGAACGTTCACCCTTCATTTGGTATGGAGAAGGAATTAACAAACGTTCAACACCCTTAGTTAAGGATAATTCTTTGGGAATTCATGCCAACACGTTGAAGATAATTCTTCTGAATATGATCCAAGTTCGAATGTTCATCTACGACCTTCTCGTGTTATTATGAGCAATTACAGTATGTTAAGGCTATCCCTTCTTTCTTTTTGGCATGATCCAAATGTACATAAGAAATGAGCAAACGCATAGCTTTCATAAACGACTCTATTCATAGAAATACTAGGGATGTCTATGTTCTTGATTCCCCATGTGACATATTATTATATCTTCTGTTCATGGGTCTCAGAATAATACGTAGTTGATAAAGTTTATCCAAAAGGTATATTGATATTATTAACATATTTTTTATGCATTTCATTCATTTATACATGTACATTGACCCATGACCAAGATGGCGTTATATACGCGTATATTATATGTATATGGGATATGGGAAAAGGTTACGACGTTATATACGCACCACCACCTGATCAGTTGGTACATGTTGATGGTTTTGCCCACAGTGGCCGAGATTATATGATGGGATGCCCTCAGAGGCTTGATGATGTTATGTACACCTATACCTATGCATGACACGATATTTATAAGCACGTGCATGACATTATACATGTTTCAGGATTTACAAAATGATTTAGGCTTACAGGCGGAATTCTTTATTCCATATTTCATCTATGTCTGTTATGTACTAATTTTCATGACTTACATACTCAGTACATTATTCGTACTGACTCCCTATTTCCCAGGGCCTGCGTACATGCCCGCAGCTGCAGGTAGACAAGCTAACGGTTCTCCTTCTTAGGATCCTTGATCAGCGAGAGTTGGCGTGCTCCACTTGATCCCGAGCTGCTTTTGATTTTGGTACGATATACTTGTATACATATATGGTTATGACGGGGCCCAATCCCGTCCTTGTACAGTTGTATATTCTATTAGAGGTCTGTAGACAGTATCTATAGTTGGATAGTATGTGGCCTTGCCGGCTTCCAGTTTTGGATATATAGTTGTCTATAACAGCCTTGTCGGCTCGCCCTATATATTCCGCACGTATATGTATATATGTCTTTTGGACAGGTTTTTCTCACGCATGTTATTCTTGTAATTCAGCGGATGTTATTCATGTTTATATCTTTGTCGCCTGTTTAAGGGTGTTCTACAGGTAGGACTCGAGCACCCGTCGCGGCCCATCGGTTTGGGTCGTGACACATGCAACATCTCTCCAAACAATAGGACCAATCTGCCCTAAACACACATTGAAGTAACGACAGAACTCAATAATCACTGGCTCAATAGGAGGTTTGAAGCCTATGATAAAAGAATATGTATTAACGAAGGAATAACCTGTTTGGTATGAAGTTATTCTCTCGTTGGTACCAGGAACTAAAATTGGGAAGTTAGGTTTCCAATAACATTCCCTTCGAACGAGAGCGAGAAGATCAGTGGTAATCAGAGTTGGGTAATGATCAACACGATCAAGGGAAGCAGCCATGGAAGAAACTTGGCTCTCCATGGATTCACTATCAGTCACAAAGGATAGCTCTTGAGGAACAATTTCATCAACGGTGGGTTCACGTAAAGCTTCAGTTGAATCTTTATCTCTAGAAGAAGATCTTGGAGTTGCAGAAGCCCTAGGTATAGAAGAAGATGGATTGACGGCACTACTTTGAAAGGGGAACCACGGCTGGAAATAGAACCGAGGCTACGCAGCCTACCACCTCTTCTACTTCTAGTAGGTACATTGGAGGAAGCAAACTCGTCGACAATTACGACTTTGCGAGGATCAGGGGAAGACATGATTAACTAAAGAAGAACAAGGGAAAAATGCAGAAAGGAGTAAGGCAAGAATATGAAGGAGGGAAGGCTTCAGAAAATCAAAAAAGGGGTAAAGTATTTATAAGAAGACACGACTATTGAGGTCATTATGAAGCGTCATAATGGAACCGTCACTTCGTGTTGATGCGGTTGCAGAGAAACCCTAGAAGACGCCGAAGAACTGAGGGACCATTTGATAAAAGCCACGTGGCATGATCATTAAATGAAAATGATGAACGTCGCATCGGTTCAGAAGAGGGTATGATTACATTCGAAAAAACGGCGGCAGAGAATTCCCGCCATAAAAACTTTCCACTTCCCCGAATATTCAGTGGAGAATATTCAGGAAAGTAGGTGGACTATCTGTACTGGTGGTAAAAAGGCATTACACGTGGAATATTAGACTGTTGACATGGCATGACGCGTGTAATAATGATGTAGCAACACGTGGCTAACTTAATTGAAAGGGGAAGAAAAGGCACGAGAAGAAATACCCACGAGACGGTATCAGGCCTAACAGTTGGCAAGGAATGAATAAATAATAAAAAAAGGAAAGATACATGAACCGGAAGAAAATGAGGAAGGAGAATTGAAACGAATATAAGGCATTTATAGTAATAAGTACGTCAGTTATAGATGTCCAAAATAATGGGCAACCAATATCATTAATGCCCATAATTAATCCAAATTATGGTAGAAAACCCGTTACTATTTTATATTCCTATATAAGGGCACAAAATTCTATTTGTAAGGACAGATCTGAAACAATATTGAAATATACACTTTACTTTTCTGCTTTCTTGAAACTCTCTACCTTGACTTTGCAATCAATTATTTCCTTTGTTATTCTTATTATATTGTTGAGAGAGTGAAGTAAAACTTGGTTATCAGTAACCTGTTTTCTTCTAAAATTAGACTTTGATCAAAAGGTATATTTTTGGTTAAACACTTACCCTCCCCAGACCCTACTTGTAAGAAATTACTGGGCTTGTTGTTATTATTATTTTATTGTTTCTACTTCTAGTCTAGTTACGAATAATTGAATTGCCACCTAAACTCATAGATTCAAAGTAAACATTGAGTGTGACAGGTTATATCTCGTTAATAAAATGATCAAAATCCGTTTCCTTCTTCTTTCCTCTCCTCTCTTTAAACTGGGGAAAAAAAAAGCAGCAAGTCCTGTAAATTTGCTGCTTCATATTAGCCTTGATATCACATTTCTATCCATTTTATTTATTTGTGCACTTTTACAGACCCTTTACCTTGTATCCATACTTGTAAAGGGAAAAAGAAATTAAAAAGAAAGAAAGAAAGAAAGAAAGAAAGAAATGGCTACTATAATTATCATCGCATCCTTGTCTCGACAGTCAGTTTGCCACGCTCATGAAGAGAAAACAGACACGTAGTAACAATCTTCATGTGCAGCTTACCAGTTTGCCACGATTTAATTTGCTGACATCTATGTGTGCAATTCTTTGAACACACAATTTGTGCATCCTTCAACTCTATCCTTCTCACTTTCCATGAATGCCACAACATTCGATTCAGGTACGTACCAAAGTAGAGAGTTCCGAGTTGCAATATCTTAAAGCTACTCCATCGATATTTAATTATATCATGAAATCACATAACTTTACAAGTGAAGTAATATAAATTAGAATATAAAATACTCCTATCAATTAATTCTAGTTAAATAACAAAATTTATAGTACAAAAGACATGACATGTTATCATTAATATCGTATAAATGTTGTTCGCTGCGAATAAGTTTCTCCAGCTGTGAATGTGTAGCAAAATGATAGTATGATTCTAGATTCATGTAACTTACTTGTTAATGCAAGTACAGGGTCGGAACATAGTAAATTTACATAGTATTTATCTCATATTTAATCGCTTCTTACGACAATTATTAACATTTCATGCAAGTAATCTATAGAGTTTTTTCATTTCATGAACTAATTAAGAAGTTGGCGAAAGAAGAAAAGATTCATTATGTGGATAAGTACTAATAACTCAAAAACGCAAGAGGAAAGATTAATTAAAATAAGTAATTAGTAGTATATGATATAAATATCTAATGATTAACAAGGTATTTCTGTTTTCTTCAAATCCATAGAAGAAACTCCAGAAGTAGCCATATTTTCAGCTACCCAGGCTAAAGATCTATGATGCCATCTCAAGATATTATCAGTCACCTCACATGTATCATCTTTACAACTATTTTCAGGAATATCCACAACATAAGACTCAATTACCACTGTCTTGTTGGTACTTTTCCCAGTACTAGTTCTCAATACTTTGTCCTCATCATCTTCTTCTTCTTCTTCTTTATCCTCATGCAAAGTGATAGTAGATTTGAAGTTCAAGAAACTGTGATCGGCTTCGACAACACTGAACACAGAAACATGCATGTCATCATCAAGAAAATCGAACCTTTCTATGCTTTTTTTACCAGGAAATCCAGAAACTAACGTGACTTCCCTTATACTCCCAACACCACCATCACCAGAAAGTAGAGTGCAGCTGCCGATGAAGTTCTTATAGCATTGTGGCTTGTCGAATTTTCTTACGAAAGACCATACCAAGGGAAGAGGTGCATCTATAGTTTGGACTGGCATTGAAGACCATTGTTTTGGTGAGAGTTCATGGGTGTGGTAAAGTTTGACCATTTTATCTTTGAGCTTTTGAGTTTTTTAGATTTGTCAATAACATTATTGGATGCATGTGGAGCTTGGGTGCCTCGTTGCTTCGGCAAAGGGAAAGAGGTGCATTTCGCTCTTATATATAATGCATACAAATTAATTAGACCAAACATTAGAGTTTAAATTTCTTTTCTTTTTAAATTGGCGCATGCTTATCTAGAAACGATTTTCCCGAGTTGCGACAAGGATTGATGTTATCATGATTGAAAAATCTTAAGCTTCTTATTTATAATGTTATTAAGAAGCAGAGAGTTCAACTTAGAGGTTGAACTTATGTTGGTATAAATATATTGGTAAGAGATAAGAGAAGTTTAATTTATTCCTACATAACGGCAGTAGTTAATATTTGAACCTCCATTATTTAAATTCTGGTACGCTCACGCAAGTGAGTTGTGTGTAGCATCTTGATGTCACACTTGATGAGCATCTTGATCACAAATATTGTCGTATTCCTAATTTTTATATTTCCCTATTCTATCTATTGCATAAATCTCGCTTTAAAAGCAACTCAATGTTGGAAGCTAGCTCCTGTTTGTTTGGAACTTGGAACTTGAAACTGGAGATTTAATTTCCCATTACTCCTTTTTCCCATTTGTCATTTTCTCCGGCCTCTTATAATGCATTCTTATAGTTATCTCATTCCTTCTCTGATCTATAAATATTTAATACTTAGTCCAGTTTGTAATAAAGCTGGGATATCTATACGTGTACTCTCCGGCGCCACTCAACTAAGTCATTGATCTCCAACTTCTCGAAATTTTATTTCATAAAGCGATTTCATTTATATCTTTAAAATTAGGTCTAATTGGCACTGAATATGAAATCCAAATTAAACAAATTAGATTATGGTGTCAATATCATATGCGCTTTGCTTTCCGTAGAAGAAGTTTGATAAGTTGTCCAAATTTAACCAACAAAAGTTTGATTCTTGAGGATGCCACAAAACTTTAATCATAATTATCTTTCTTTGACATATTTTGAAGAGGAATTTTAATAAACCATTACGAGAGCTTGTTGCTCTCTTGTTTCAGTTCAAAACAATTAATCTCTTATTTTATGGATTTGCTATAAGATTCAAATTAGCTATGAATGATAAATTTACTGAAAGTATAGCTACAAATAATAAATACAGTGTAAATGTTTGATGTGTCGCATAATTTTTCCTATTTTGAAACTCTAAATCTTCGAGTTAGATGAAAGGATCCTTCTCCTTAATTAGTTTAAGTAATTTCCCAGCTTAATTTCCTATTCCTTTAATTGGTTCATGTATTGTTCACTAAAATAAATTTAACTTTTCATAATATATATATATATATATATATATGAATTAGGTCAAGTACTAATTTAAGTTACTTAAGGAAATCATTATTAAGAAACTGAAAGTAAAAAAGTAGTACTCCGCAGGATGGAAGAGTGAGGCTACGAGCACAATCTCAGGTTCTTAGAAAAAAAAATTGGAGGAGCATAATCATACACGACCGCTCTTCTCATTAGATTGCCTTTTTTTTTTTGGTAAAACCTAAGAAAAATATGGGTAGGGCCGCTAGGCCTAGGCCAGGTATATCATCTGCACCGTTATGCCTCCGTTTTCGAGACATATATAAAGGTAGGCGGTTGACCACTAAATTTACGGATTAAACTAGCTAGGACATGCACATATGCGTAACGCCAACCAGTGGCGGAGTCTCGTTCACTCTTCGCTAAAAAATTATATTATATTGCTAGATAAACTTTTTTATTTTATATATTTACTATATTTTGATTTCCTTTAATTTTTTGGTGTATTTTGTATAGGGTCAAATTCTGCCCATTACGTCTCCACGTTGGTAGGAACGACCAACGAATATATGCTAACTGAAGTGAGGGCACGACCTAAGAATGTCGGCGTGACGTATATCATCGGTTCCGTCGTCTCTCTCGAAGGAACGCGACCAATTTCTGTATTATTTTATTATTTTAAGGAGGGTCTCCTATTATATAAAGGAGGATCCCAATGTTGTAAAGGGGGGAGGTATTTTTTATTGAACAAGCTCTCTCTCTCTCTCTCTCTCTCTCTCTCTCTCTCTCTCTCTCTCTCTCTCTCTCTTGAATATCAATCTATTGAAGCTATACAAACATAATACACATATCTAGGTCTTATTATCTTCGATTACGATTGATCCTTGATTCACTTTGATTGTTCTCACTTATAAGGTATATAGTATCTTTTGAGTCAAACAATTTGGCGCCGTCCGTGGGGATTTCGGCAATCGAAATCATAGTTTACACCTAGAATATAAAAAAAAACAATGAACCACCGTTCTTCACACCATACAGAAGCCAAAAATGGCAGAAAATGACGCAAGAATGAAAGCAATAGCAGGCGTCACAGCCAATCTCATAGGCCCTCTTAACGAGGCCGACAGAGAGAACATCCTGAGTACAACACCTGGTAGTGCGCCGGATGGAGAGATCTCACCCTCTTCATCTGAAGACCTGACAATCTTGCACGAGAAAGGAGCCTCTACATCCGCAGATAAAGAAACACCACCTCCAAGGGTCAAGAAACTGCTGGAAGAGTGGTTGATGAACACTCTAGGTAGCTTGCTTGAAAACTCACCCAAAGCAACATTAGAAATCCGTCAGTGGCAAGCATCGCCTCTACCACCAGTGAACCCGATATTGTACGAGCAAATAACACCCACATCGATGTCCAGGCCAACGATGGTGCACTCGCAGCCATCCTTAAGAAGATGGAAGAAATGGAAAATGAGAACAAGGCACTTCGAGATCAAATGAAAGAGCACCAGGAAAGAGTGGACAAAATTCCCGGTGCTCCGAAGTTATTGGATTTTATTGCAGTTCTAGGCTGATATATGATATCATACTCACTGAGTTCTATCGCCCATTTAGCTAATCTACTTGATAATTCCTGTTTATACAATATATTCCTCAGGGGGAAAGCAGTTATAACAGAAATAGGATGACACTGAAAATAAGGTCGTAACTTCCTAGATGCTATAATTAATGCTAAAGCAAGCTTTTCCAAGTGTGGATACCGTGTCTCAGCATCTAGTAAAGATTTACTAACATAATAAATTGAAAATTGTTTACCTTTATCTTCTCATATAAATACCGCACTTACCGCTACTTCTGACATAGTGAGGTAAATGAGCAATCTTTCACCATCTTTTGATTTGGCTAACAAAGGCAGATTTGATAGATACGACTTTAGGTCCTTGAGAGCTTGTTGGCCCTCATCAGTCCATTCAAACTGATTCAACTTTTAAAATACTGAAAAGAATTTAAAACTTTTTTTTGACGACTTTGATATAAATCTCCCCAGAGCTGTTATCCTGCTTGTTAATCTCTGCACTTCTTTTTTGCTCGTGAGTATATCTGGCATTTCCTTAATAGCTTTGATCTGTGCAGGATTCACTTCAATACCCCTATTAGAAACAAGAAAACCTAAATTACCTGAAGCCACGCCAAATGCACATTTTCCCGGATTTAGCTTTATATTATACTTGCGGAGAATTTCAAAGGTGTCTGACAAGTATTGAAAATGATCTCCCACCCGTGTTGACTTGACTAACATATCGTCTATGAAGACTTTCATAGTTTTTCTCAGATATTCTTGAAACACTTTCGTCACCAATCTTTGATATGTAGCTCCAGTATTTTTCAAACCAAATGGCATGACTTTATAACAATAAGTCCCCCTGTCTGTGATAAGGGAAGTTTTTTCTTCATCTAGAGGGTCCATTTTTATTTCGTTATATCTTGAATATGCATCTAAAAAACTTAAAAGTTCATGACCTTCGGTAGAATTAATTAGTTGATCTATATGCGGTAAAGGAAATAAATCTTTAGGACAAGCCTTATTTAAATCAGTATAATCTACACAAACTCGCCATTTTCCATTCTTTTTGGAAACTACCACGGTATTAGCTAACCAGTCATGGTATTTTACCTCTCGTATTGACCCAATTTTTAAAAGATTTTGTACCTCATCTTGGATTACTTAATTTTTGAAAGATCCTTGCTTCCTCTTCTTCTGCTTGACAGGTGGGTGTAATGGATCCTCACTCAATTTGTGAGTCATCACCTCCGATAGTATACCTGTCATATCTGAATGCGACCAAGCAAAGCAATCTGCGTTAGCTCGTAAAAATTCAATTAACTTACCTTTCATTTCTGGGCTTAAATTTGCTCTGGTGTAAACTTTTTTGCATGGCCAGTGAACAAATAATACTACAGCTTCGAGCTCCTCGGTAGTTGTCTTAGTGTTTTCATTTTCTTCTGGATCTTGAATCAACATCAGTCTGCCCTTGTATGTTTTTAGTTGAGGTCTTTGTAACAATGTCCTCAACCAAATTCTGTAATTGCTATTTCGCGTTTGCATCATTGGCTACCGTGCTTGCAATCACCACTGAGTTGATACTTCCTGAAGCTTGCTGATCTCTACGGATTTGACGAATTCCCCACTGTGAAGGAAATTTGATAACTTTATGCAATGTGGAGGGGACAACGTCCATATCGTGAATCCACGATCTTCCCAGAATTATATTGTAGGCCATGTCCGCGTCTATCACCTGGAACTTTGTATCCTTGACAACCCCTTCTGCAAATGTGGTGAGTACAACTTCCCCTTTTGTGATAACGCTTGAATTATCAAATCCGGACAAGGATCGCGCTTTTGGAATGACCTTATCATTAGCTTGCATTTCATTCACCACCCTCAGTAAAATGATGTTCACTGAGCTACCTGGATCAATCAAAACTCGTTTTACGTTAGTATCATGTACAAGTAAAGATATTACCAGTGCATCGTTGTGAGGAATTATCAAGCCGTCCGCATCCTCATTATTGAATGTTATACTGTCACCATCCAAGACTTGGCGAACTCGCTTTCCGCGAGTGACCGTGACTTTTGACGTCTTTTTTGCGGCTGTATATGTTACTCTATTGACCTCATCTCTCCCAGTTATTACGTTGACTGTTCTTTTTGGTGATGGAGGTTTTGGGGGCTCTTGTCAGTTCTTCATATATGATTCTCTTCCTTTCTCACTAAACAAATCAGTAAGATAACCTTGCTTCAACAAATGCTCGACTTCTCCTTGTCGAAGCCTAAAATCTGTTGTTCTATGGCCATGATCATTATGAAATTCGCACCAGAAATCTGGATTTCTTTTGCTTGGATCTGATCTATTTCTTTAAGCCACCGCACCTTATCCCCCATACCTCTTAAAACAACCACTAACTCGGAGGTGCTGATGTTAAAGCTGTAATATCATATCCTGACTTGCGTATTGGAATCATTGCTTCGGACATCACGTTCCTTTTTGAACCTGGATGAAGAACTCGTGTCCTTTTGCCTTGGTCTTGAATAGAATCGTGCGCTTTCTTGTTTAGATCGAGAGTCTTGCCCTGAAGGTCCCATGTAAGGCTCACACCTGTTTTTACTAGACCCTTTTTCTGATTCTGAACGTCTCGATCCTAGCCTTTCATTGGCCCTTGGTTGTGCGACTGTATCTTCTTCTATCCGCAACTTCGTATTGTACCTGCTGTACACATCGTCCCAAGTTGTTGTTGGAAATTCTTGCAAACTTTCCTTCAGCCTCCTCGTGGCTTCTGAACTTTTCTAGTTCAAGTTGCTCGCGAATGCCATAGCCGCCCAGTTATCAGTTACTCGAGGTAACATCATCCTTTCCCGTTGGAATCTATCTACAAATTTCCTGAGCAGTTCTGTACTCCCTTGTTTAACCTTAAAGATGTCTTCTATCCTCTTTTTAACTTTTTGAGCTCCCGAATGTGCTTTTATAAATGAATCTGCAAGCTCAGCAAAAGAATCACTAGAATTTCAAGTAAAAGAGAATACCACGTTAACGCTCCCTTTGTGAGTGTTTCACCAAACTTTTTAACCGAAACTGATTCAATTTCCTGTTTGGTTAAGTCGTTGCCTTTCACGCTGTTGATAACCAATTTTTCCCTCATATATTTTAGATATACATATATGCTTTCAAAAGAGTGCATATGCATCATCATTTGATTCATAAACACATACAAGTATTTTTTCATAATTTCAAAGATTTTAAATCAATTTATTCTCATATTTTATTAAATAAACAATCATTAATTGCATCAAAAATAATTTTATGATGATTTTATCATCTAACTTCATCATTTATATCCATATTAAGTTTTAAATTTTTTTGGTGCATTTATTATAATTACACTTGCATTTTTAAGGCTAAAATTGCACATTTTGCAATAATAGCCCATATACACTTGTAACTACTTTATTTACGCAAAAATAAATTTTTATATTTTTATAGTGTTGAATAATTGTTTCTAACCATTTTTATGCACAAATAATATTTTTACTATTTTATTTATCATTTTTACAAATTATTTTTATTAATTAAAAATGGGTATTTAATTAATAGCCCTAAATTCCTCCTATTTTCGGACCTAGGCTACCCAAACCAGCCCAAATTACCCAGCCCAACACCTAAAATGACTAACCCAATAACCCCAGCCCAAAACCAATGACCCAATTGCCCCAACCCGGTCGTGACCCATTTAACCAACCTGCCCGCCTCACTTATTAAATCCTGGCCGTTGATCTCCTAAGATCAACGGCCCCTGTTAACCTACCCCTTTTAATACTAACCCCCAAACCCTAATTCCCCCATTTCCTCTCACCCGCCGTCACCAAACTCTCTCAACTCCCTCCCTTTTAAAGAACCCTAACCCTACCCGTCACACCTCAAATCCCCTCTCCTAATCCCTCTTCTAATGGGTATTCCTTCCTATTTGCTTACCATATCTGTATATTTTCGCTACTGGTTGATTCTCTATGGTATCACTTAGTACTTGCCTAAACATGGCAAGTACTGCTACTCCAATTCTGTCCATTTCTTGAATCTGGACGATATTCCGTCTACACACGTTTATTCTACGTCGTGTGAGTCCAATTCTGTCTATATTTTGATGATTCTGACTTACCCTAAAACTAGGGTTCACAAATTTTCTTCAAAACGAACCATAATTAGTTCGAGTCCTCGATTTTGATTGTTTTCTTGTCTATATTCGTCCTATTATGTGTGAGTTTGATTTTCCTTGTTTAGATTCTGCTGATTTCTTTTCACTTGCCTTATGAGTTAGAATTTTCAGATCTTGTCTGCTTAATCGTTTTGACTCACTGACTATGGTGCTATTTGAGTCTCTCTATTCATCTTTGTGTGTGAATACTCTGTCAATATTTTGTTTTTTTAAAATTAGTGTTTGCTTATTTCCTTTTCTCTAAATCCGATTTTATTTGATTCTTCATGATGATACTTCCTTATTTGTGTTTGATTTACACTTTTTCTTATTCATTTGCTCGATCTCTGTCACTATATAAACCCCTCCCCTTTCCCCTTTAGGATAGACCAAGAATCACCGTAATCTCATTGATAAACTTAAGATTTGGCTCTGTGCTCTCTTTGCTATCTCGTTCTTGTTGATACCCAATTTTTCCCTATATATTTTTTAATATGCAAAATACCTTCAAAATAGCATATATGTGCATATGTAAGCATGTCCAAGTATTTTATTATTTTTCCATAATTTTAGAGTTGCTAAATTGATTTATTTCCTCCGTTTTTATCCGCAAAATCCCCAGTAATTATTTCCAAAATTATTATTTTTGATAATTCATCTATTGGATTTCTATATTTATGCCAAAACATGGCTAAGGTAATTTTTACATATTTTATAATCACATTTAGTATTTTTCAAAGCTAAATTGCACATAATTGGAATATTAGCCCTTTTAAGGTTTAATTAGGTTTTATATGCATAAAATTGGATCCTGTATTTTTAAATTACTAATAATGTACTGTAAATCATTTTAGCATTTTTAAATTATATTTAGAAAATATCTACTATTTTCTACAAATTAAATGGGAAAAATGGCTATTTAACTTATAGCCAAAATTGGCTTTCAAATCTAACCTAAATCAAACAGACCCCCAACCCAATTGGAAAACCCACCGGACCCAAGCCCAAACCCGAGCCATACCCGACTCACCTACCCCATTCAATCGTGACCGTTGATCAGCCCCATTCAATCGTGACCGTTGATCATTCAGATCAACAGTCCCCATTTCCCCTTCCAAAATTAAACCCAAACGACCCCCCCCCCCAAACCTCTCATCTTCACTCAACCAAACTCNAAACCCTCTCATTCTTCACTCAACCAAACTCTCGTCTCTCTCTCTCTCTATCTCTGGTTCTCTCTAGAACCTTCTCCCCTTCCCCCTCCTCTCCGATGAACCTTATCCATCTTCTCTAGCCATCTCCCTGCCTGAATCCATGGTGGTCTCACCACCGACCAGCCTCATGGCTCCCTTTTGAACGTGTGTCATCGTTTTGAGGCCTTCAAGTGAACCGGAGGCGGTTCACTCGCCTCCCATGGTTTCCCGTGCTATTTTCCGGCCATCCATGGCCGTTCGAGTAAGATCTGTGACTTTTTCCGGCTATACCAGTAACTTTTCAAGGTTTTCTCACTTTCTCTGGGTTCTCCGAAACCCTAACTTCAAAGATTTTTCGGTTTTCTTTCAGATCTGTCTTAGATTTGTGCATATTATGAACCTTTTTGTGTTTTCCTCAAAGGTTTTTCCCAATTTTTTCAAAGTGACTCTCCGTCTTCAAGATTAGGGTTTTCTTAACCTCTTTTAAAAGACTTCTCCTCTGATTTTCAGTATTGTCATATGATTTTACTATGTTTAAACTATTTGTTTGTGTTTTTCTTCTACCTGATTTATCGCGTTGAAAACCCTAAGTATCTTTGGTTTTATCCGGAGTTCTGGAACTGTCTTTGTTTATTTTGTATGTATACCTGTTTCGATTGAGTTCTTTATGTTTGGAACCTTTTTCTTTGTTTATCTTGACTGATTCTGAGTACTTACCGCTTTTTAACTCAACTCTGTTAAAACCCTAATTTCTTAAAGATTTTCTTCACTTGTTACTGTGAGTTTTAAAGACTTTCTTTGCTTGTTTCTGTGTGTTGGTTTGATCTCCTTTATCTGTTGCTGTGTGTTAGACTGGTTTCTTCATGCTGGTTCTATGTGTTAGCCATGACTACCTGACTTTGCTGATTACTATGCTTCGAGTGGGTTCTTTTGCTACTGAGTCCTCAGCCTACTCGTGTCACTTCTGTGTGATTGTGTTCATCTAGTTTATTCCTCTCTTGTTTCCTTTTATCGATATAGCTGACCTTGAATGTCTGATACGCCTGTTCATTCTTCTCTATTTATATGTCGAAGTGCAAAATCACGACTCCCTCTTGATTGATCCTGATTTCCTTAAATTACGGTTTGATTTCAAGATTTTCTTATAAACCCCTAAAATTTTACTCGTTTTTTTTAAGTTGATTGATTCCATTCCCTTATTTACTGTGGTGCTTCATTCTTGCTGAATCCTTTCCTTAAATTTAGTATATTTTGTACTTAGACTCAATTATACACTCTATACTTTTACTACCCCTTATATGGTAAAAACCAATCTTTCTTAAACTGATTTTCTTTCCTTAAGTTATCCCTGTTAGTATCCGTTAAGCTGTAATTCCTTGTTTAAAGGGGAGTACTTGTATTAATGGGATTCTAATTGTGATTACTTCCATATTTGTGCCGAACCTTTACTTGTTACCTTAATTGCTACCTATTTTCCAAAGCTATAAATACCCTAATCTTTCATTAACAAGACACGAACAATAAGTTCAGAACACACACATACACACTCAAACTCTCTCTTCTTTCCCTACTATTTGTGCTACTGCTTGTCTAGCCGGCTGAAAGCCAAGGCTAGACTGTGGAATTCTACTTGCTTTACTTTTCTGCACTTTGCTTCCTTAACTGGTATGTCCTAGTTTAATTTTAAAGCCTCAACAACAACATGCTTCTCTTATTGTTTCAGTTTCTCTCATTGCTGGTCTACTTCTACTTGTGGTTCTATTGTGAAACCTGTAGTTGAGTTACATTACTAGCATGCTATTATGTCTCCCCTTCCCTTTAGATTAATGCATTCCCTTATGTGTGTTTCAAAGCATGCCTTGTCAATCACTTACTGTGTACTTACCATCTTATGAATCCCAAATCCCTATCCCCTCCATGTGTTTATGTTCTTTCTGACTGGTTTGTGATTATGCCAGTATCAGCTATTGCTGAGCATGTCCAAACCAATCCTAAGACCCTTGCTGGGGTTATGTGTTTACAGTCAAATGTCTGTGTATCCCCAAATCCCTTGACCCCCCTGTGTGACTACTGATTCTGTGTGTGATCCCACCTTAAGGTGTTTGAGTTTTGTTTACTACTACAACTGCTTTCAATCATCTCTGTTACTGATTGCTTTCAAAATGGACTTGTCAGTCCAGTTTTTAAACGAACTCCTTTCAAACATGTGTTCTGCACCTTCACTATACTCTTAGAATACTAGGTTCTGCCCCTTTTGTGTGAGCCTTGCCTTGGGACCCTTGAGCCCCTCTGAACTTGGACACATGAAAGCTGGCCTTTCCACACTGCACTTACTCTATCTTGGCTATGAAATCTGGGTGTGAGCACTGCCCGGGATCCCTTGAGGTCCTTAGGGAACTCTGACACACCTAGATATGAGGGAAAACTATGGAACAAATCTTGGCATTTGAAGTGATTTATTACATAACTCAGGGAGGAAGTCCTAATCAGGCTTCCTATAGTGTAACTTCTTATTTTCATTGCTACTTATGTAATTCATTTCAATGTTGGTCTGTAATAACCTGTTGTAAACAAGTATTGGGGTGGCTAGTGAAAAGGGATGGGGTAAATATGCATGCTATAGTTGTTGAGGGTAGAAAACATGTTATTAGGTTTATGTTCCTAATTGCGCAATAGAAACCATGCTTAGGGTTCATACATGCATTAGAAATCATGTTCTTAGGCCTCATGTTTATTGTTTCAGCATGTGCACCCTTACAAAATCATGTGTTAAAATCTGCTAATAATTAGCACCTTACTATTATGTTCTACGCTGCCATGTGCATTTAGAAATCCTGCTCTTAGGAAATTCTGCAATCCTTTTTCTGCATTTCGAAATCCTGCTTTAGGAAATGATGCACACAAATCATCATGAGCTTTATACATGCATCTTAGATACCATGTTTTAGGATCTTATCCACGCTTGCATTCGCACTTAGTGTAAACTGCTGGTTATGAAAGAGGTAAAAACAGCTTCACACTTGATTATCCTGTTTAAAATAACTGGTAATAATTTCTGCATTCGTATCAACTAGAACAACATGCTCTTAGGGTAAAACAATTTCCAAACTGTCTTTTAATTATTCTGAATAACTGTTGCATACTATCTTACGCCTAGGCAAGCCTTAGGTAATCAACTTTAAATAAAACCAGAATCATCTCTGTGATTAGTGTCTAATTATCAACTGTTAAATCAGTAGGCAAGCCTGATTCGGACTTCTTTTCTGAGTCATGTGATAAATCTGGTTCTGCTGTTATCACTTAGATACCATGCATAGGATTTAAATTCAGACTTTAATTGTGTATGAGTCATGTTGTCTATGTGTATTACCTGTGGAGGTATATTTGAGCCTTTCGTTTGTCTTCCATGCTCCCCTTAATTGAAGTCCTACTTGTTATTGTATGTCGCCTTAGTATTTTGCCTTTAAACCTGAGGGTCTGCCTAGAACCTCCTTCTTATAGGATAGGAGTCCTAAATTCCTCTGGGACTGATAGGAAGGGACGGGTAACAGCATGCGATAGGGGTCGAGACCAACCTTCCCTTTAATTACCTTCACGGGGCGGGAATGGGTAGATATGGATATGATGACCGGTGCGCTAATGCCACGCATAGCCCCTTTTCTAAGGAGTGATTACCGGGCATTGTACTGATGTGATCCATATTACAAACGAACCTAGGACACCCCTCTTTACATTCAATAACATGCTTAGATTGTAATCCTTTTCAAAATCTCGCTGTCTTTCAAACATTTGTGTGTTTAAACTTAAATCCCCTACTATTTGAGCCATACTTGCTTACTTGATAATTGTACAAATTCACAAAAAACTGTCTGGCCGGGAACCACACTAGTGGATCCTGAGGGGTGCCTAACACCTTCCCCTGAGGATAATTTCAGGCCCTTACCCTATCTCTGGTTATCAAACGTAGTTATAGATGAACCTTATAGGTGCCCTAACCCACCTTAAAATCGTTAGGTGGCGACTCTTCAAAAAAATGCAAGCCCCTTTCACAAAAGGAAAGAGTTGTCCCAAACAAAATGTCATAAACCCGATTCCCTCCGCGAGGAAAGAAAAAAGGGGGCATCGACAGCATGGCGACTCTGCTAGGGATATTTAGGCTTTTACCATTTCATACCGTTTTTGTGAATTTGTTCCCCTTCTATGTGCAATTATTTGTTTAATTCCTTTAAGAGTTTATCTTCTTTTTCAAAAGCAAAACTGACATATTTTCCTTGTTTCTTTCCTTTAACTGCTGCTTTAAATTATGAAACTGCTGTATTTATCACTTTCTTAACGTGCAAATACATGTCAACATGCTTTTAATTACTGCATAGTCATGATCAACATCATACTCCACTCGTGCCAAACAAAATACTATAGCAAAGCTTGATGAGTGGTTGCGCCCTTCTTATATCATTATCCCCTAAATTCGGAAAGGCTTATTTGCGGTAAAACTAGTCGATCAGCGGTGCAGTCGACAGTTCCGTGCCTTCCCCCTTGAGTTGTCCGCTCAAGGGTACCAGTCTAAAACCCCATAGAAACCTTACTCTGTTTAAAATTGTGCATGCATCATGGTCAAACCTAGCCGGGTCAGTTATGTTGTCCACATAATGATCCTTTAAGATAGCCTTGTCCAAAGTCCACTGGGTTTCCCTAAACCCAAACGGACGTTGTCACGTTCTGTGCATTTATTTGGAGAACTGAATGCTTCATGCTAATTGTTGATGTTAAATAGTCGAGTCTGGTGGGGGTAAGGGCCTAACCTTGTTTGCCTTGCAGAAAGATGAGGCATGAAGTCCCCAGATTTGGCATGGTCACCAACATCCACCCAAGGTTGCTAAGTTGGTGGGAAGATCTACATTCTAGTGACAAAACCCTCGTCAGAAAATATCTGGGTAATCTACCATCCCTCCTGGGGATCCAGCCTAACAACAAGATAATAGAAGCTGCTACCTTATTTTGGGATTGTGAAAGGGCCGTGTTCCGCTTCGGGGACATCGAGATGACACCTTTGCTAGAGGAGATAGGAGGACTCGCCGGTCTAATGTGGGAAACTCCGGGTTTGCTAATGCCTGAGAATCGCACAGGCAAAGGTTTCCTTAAAATGATGGGTTTGAAGAAGAACGCAGAATTGGTATGCCTGAAGGAATCATACATCCCTTTTGACTACCTGTACGAAAGATACGGTCACAGCAAATCATACCGTACCTACCATGACGAGTTTGCCATCACGTCCTTGGGTCACATCCATCGTAGGGTTTTCGTCTTCATGTTTTGCTTCCTGGGTCTGATCGTGTTTCCAATGAAGAAAGGGAGAATCCATACTAGGTTGGCTATGGTAACCAAGACCCTAATGGAGGGGATTGGTGGACAGACATTCAGCATTGTACCCATGATCATTGCAGACATATACCGAGCCTTAGAGAAGTGCCAACGAGGAGCAAAACACTTCGAAGGCTGCAATCTACTACTTCAACTTTGGCTCATGGAGAATCTCCAAAAGGGCGAATACCGACAAGAAATTCAGCGAAGGGACTGGATGATCATATCGCTTTCCACCACCCAAAGCGAATGAATTACATCCCCGACATGTTCGCTCAGCCAGAGAATGCCAAAGGATGGGTTGAGCTCTTTGATACTCTGACTGAAGAACAGGTTCAATGGATGTTCGAGTGGTTTCCGACAGAGGAGTTCATTGCCCGATCCAGAGACGCACCTTTCCTGATACTGATTGGTCTAAGAGGAACATACCCTTATGTCCCTCTTCGAGTTATGAGGCAAGCAGGTAGGAAGCAAGTCATACCCAGGGTTGACAAGATGAGCCATTTCCGAGCTGATTTCCAAAATGATGATAGTCCTTGCAAGTGCCAAGCCCAACACATGTGGCACTGCAAGATCGTAATGGGGAAAGACACCATCGAGCCAGACAGATATCATGCTGGTTATACTCCTTTCTATTCAGGTTGGTTGGAAGACAATTGGGATGGTCTGGGCCAGCCAGGGTTTGTTCGAGGTCACAGAATTATAGATGAAAAGGCCGAGGCGCAAGTCAAGTACAACTAGCTGCGCAAAAGGATCCGTGAATGCGAGAGCGAACACCGCGAGATACAAGAATCCAACCAGAAGCTGATCGAGGAATGGAAAGACATGGCTATCAGTGCCAACAAAAGGCTAGGATACTTGGAGCGAGGCATAGTAGAACTAGAGGGAAAATTTCTCAAAAAGGTTGGAGACTGTCAAAAGGTTGAAGGGACCGAAGGTGGACATCTAGCCAGAGCATACCTGTTGCTAGGACTTCGCGAATTGGGGAAGCTGTTCGACGGAGCCAGGGATGTCGAGTCTGGGGAAGGTCCTTCTGCGACCAAATAGATAGAAGTTTACCTTTTTCGCTTTATGAATGTAACAAGGCCAATGGCCATTAGTGACTTTTATTTCTTGCTTATCTAATGTCGTTTTGGGATTCGCCTATTTTTTATCAATAAAATGAGGCATTTAGCATTCTAAGTTCTCTAAATCAATTTGTCGCTAGGCCCACCTCGGGCACAAAAGAGGTTCCCCAAATTAGGACACGCTTTACATTCCCGCACTATGTGTTTAAATATTGCAATACTTTTTATAATCCTCACTAACTTGATTACCTTTTGTTTTTATTTTCGTTTTTTATTATTTCCCCTCCCCAAAGGTTAGTTAGTGCACTCTGGCATCATCATCTTATTTCACAAGATCCAGGGGCCCTCCACCCACTCCTCCTCTTAGTCCTGTTAAAAGCAAGAACAAAGGCAAGATGGAAGATTTGAACAATATCAGGAAGGAAAACACAGCTGAACGGGTCGAGGCCACTGATGGCCATGGTATTCGGGTTCCTAATGAGAATGTGTCACAACTTGAACAGAAATTGTTGAAATTCCAGGAAGAACTCGATCAGGTCCGAAATCTGGCAAACCTGTCATTTTCCCTCAGCGCCCCAAATATCAACTTCCCCAACACTCAAAACCCTACACCTCCTCAAAATATCCCAAAACAATAGAATCATCTCGCTGCTCCACCAAAGAACCAATGTAATACCTGCCATACCCCAAACAACACCCCACTACTCATCCTAGAACCTCAGAACTCCGCAAACGACCATTCCACACCCATACACCAGGCCACCACAACAATCCTATCTACGTAGAGACCATGCCACACACCACCCAACCTATATTATGCACACCTGAGTCTGATGAAAAAGATCTGCTTATCAGGAACTTGGCCAAGAAACATAAGAAACTAACCAACCGGATTCAGGGCGTTGAGGGAAGCAAAGGAATCGAGGGGCTGAACTATGAGGATCTCTGCATATAGCCTGATGTCGAACTGCCTGAGGGGTACAAACCTCCTAAGTTCGAAATGTTCGTTGCTACAAGTGATCCAAGGGTCCATCTGAGGACATATTGCGACAAGCTGGTTGGAGTAGGGAAGGATGAAAGGATCCGCATGAAGCTGTTCATGAGGAGTTTGAAGGGAGATGCATTATCTTGGTATATCAGCCAAGATCCCAAGAAGTGGTCAAGCTGGGTAGGCATGGCATCTGACATTATGGACAGATTCATGTTTAATACAGAGAACGCACCAGACGTGTTCTATATCCAGAATTTGAAGAAGAAGCCCACGGAGACATTTCGCGAGTATGCTTCGCTGGAGGTCCGAAGCTGCTAAGGTTAGACCCGCCTTAGAGGAAGAGCAAATAAACAAGTTCTTTGTCCGGGCTCAGGACCCGCAGTACTATGAACGGCTAATGATGATTGAGAACCACAAGTTCTCCGACATTATCAAATTGGGTGAAAGAATTGAAGAAGGTATTAAAAACGGTATGGTTACAAACTTCGAGGCCTTGCAAGCTACAAATAAGGCTTTATAGTCCGGTGGTGTGTCCAAGAAATGGGACGTAGGGGCCGTGATGGTTGCACAAAGGACCAAGTCTCTCCTCAAATACCAAACTTACCCAACACCTCCACTTGCATACCAGCCAACCCCAAATTACCAAGCACCCTCATACCAAGCTCCACCACCAACTTATCAGTCATCTCCACCTCCTACATACCAACCTACCTCACCCAGATACTCACAACCCGCTCATGTCTACCAAACTTACAATGCTCACCATCCCATTATCAATCACCCCCTGCACGCCAAAATTTCCCTAGACCCCGACCTAATTTTGATCACAGACCTCCAAAACAATATACAACCATCGCTGAACCCATCGATCATCTGTATGAGAGGCTCAAAGCTGCTGGTTATGTCACCCCCATCCCTGCTACAACCCCTGAGACTCCTTCTCAGTGGGTTAACCCAAACAAGTCCTGTGCATACCACTCCGGCATGAAAGGGCACACCATCGATGAATTCCGCTCCTTGAAAGACAAAATACAGTCTTTGATTGAAAACAAGATTATTGTGGCAAAGGAACCCGCCCCAAACGTCCGCAACAACCCTCTGCCAGACCATAAGGGTGGAGGTATCCACATGATTGAAGTAGAAGATGACTGGGACCCCGAGGGATCCATTGGGTTGATCGCAGAAGGTGATGACCCAAAGAAACCAGCAATTACTCTCAATCCAATCATAGTCTAGATCCAACCGTCTGAAGACGCTGAGGTGAATATGTCTCTACCTCTTGAGTTTGAAGCAGCGCCACCCGCAATGACACCAGCACCAATTGAGGTTGAATTCGCGCCTCCGGCGAATGCACCCGCACCATTTGAGGGTGCAGTCTTGCCACCCAAGGCACATGTTCCATTCGAAGTGAGAATAGCCACGCCGATCCCAGTGGCGATGTCTACCACGCCATCATTCTGTACAAATGCTGTACCTTGGGACTATACAGCCGAGGCAAGGAGAAAAGGCAAGGTCAGGATTGAAGAAACTGTCGCAGCATAGGGTATGACAAGAACTGGTAGAGTCTATACCCCTGAACATCTGGCTGAATCAAGCAAGCAGGCCTCCGATCGGCCACCCCTCATTGAGACAGGTCCGGACGATCTATGGAGGAAAATACAGGCCAAGGAATATTCGATCATCGACCAGTTAAACAAGCCAGCACAAATATCCATCCTCTCTTTGCTGCAAAATTCCAAGACACACAAGAATGCTCTGTTAAAGGTGCTGAGTGAAGCGTACGTACCAAGTAACATCACTGGTGGGGAAATGGATAATATGGTAGGACAAGTGCTGGAAAGCCATATGATCACTTTTTATGAGGACGAGCTACCACCTGAAGGGCTAGGTCACAACAAAGCACTGCACATCACCGTGCAACGCGAAGATTATTTCATCACTAGGATCATGATCGATGGAGGTTCCAGTCTTAATATTTGTTCGCTGGTAACACTCAAGAAGTTGGGTAAAGGGCTGCATGAGATAAAGGATGGAGAAATCAATGTGAAAGCCTTCGATGGTTCTCAGAGGTCCACCATTGGTGAGATTATTCTACGCCTACAGATGGGACCAACCTGGTTCGAGGTCGATTTCCAGGTAATAGATGTACCAACGTCTTACAACTTGCTGCTGGGACGACCATGGATTCATGCTGCTGGGGCCGTAGCATCAACGCTGCATCAGGCAGTAAAATTCGAATGGAATCACCAGGAAGTGATCATTCACGGCGACAGTAGCAACCCTATATACAGTCCCCAGACCATTCCGGCGATCGGGGGAAGAAGGAAGCTGGGTGGAGAAACTTACCACCACATCGAGTGGGTCAATCCTGTCGACAAAGACAAATGGTGGGATAACAAAATCGAGAGTATACTGAATTGGAGTGGGTACGAACCTGGCAAAGGGCTCGGCAAGAACCTCCAAGGGATCTCTAAACCCATAAAACTCAAGAAACACGGCACTACCTTCGGTTTGGGATATGAATACACCTGGGAACAATTCAATAACCGGTCGCCACCATGGCGCGGTCCTTACTACCCACTAGAGCATCCAATACCGCATCTGAAGCAGACCTTCCAACAGGCCGACATTATTTATGGGTCAGATGAAGAAGAATCACTTGCAGCAGTGAAGAACTTGTTTCTAGAGGACAGTGATATGGACTGTTGCGTTATTCTCGAGGAGGAGGGGGAGGAAGGCCCTTCCATAAGGGCTGTGAGCAGAGGGGCACGTCTCAAGAATTGGAGCATCAGGACAACCAGAGCCCGACGAGCCTCGGAGTAGCAAGGCTAAAACAAGCATTATTCACTGCTTATTTACTAAATGATTTTCTTTTCGCATTTTTCAATTCCCGCAATAAGATCTTTGATGTTCAAAACAGTTATTCAATTTATCAAAAGCATTTATGATTTCTCTTATGAATTAATTGTTATCGTCTTCTCTCCTTACTTTACCAATACATCATTACTATTACTTATCTTGATGAGCCAATGACTGTGACATGTAATGAGACAACGCAACAAACGGACATTGATTCAGAGGAAGATGACATACCTGACGAGATTGTCAAAGAAGTTGAGAACTTTGAGAACAGACCTAAGTCCAACCTGGACGAGACCGAAATTGTCAACCTGGGAGATGCAGAAAACACCAAGGAAACACGGATCAATATTCACCTATCGCCATTGGAGAAGAAAGAATACACAGAATTTCTAAAGGAGTATGAGGACATATTAGCCTGGTCATATGATGACATGACTGGTCTGAGTATGTCCATTGTGGCTCACAAACTGCCAACCGATCCAATGTGTCCACCGGTAAAGCAAAAGCTCAAAAAGATCAAGCCCGATATGAGTTTGAAAATCAAGGAAGAAGT
Organism: Nicotiana attenuata; assembly: GCF_001879085.1. Classification (NCBI taxonomy): domain Eukaryota; kingdom Viridiplantae; phylum Streptophyta; class Magnoliopsida; order Solanales; family Solanaceae; genus Nicotiana; species Nicotiana attenuata. The sequence continues at coordinate 8,692 of NW_017673075.1, read as the reverse complement.
CACCAAGCAGATCAAAGCCAAGGTTCTCAGGGTGGTTCAGTACCCAACATGGTTATCCAACATTGTACCAGTGCCAAAGAAAGACGGGAAGGTTAGAGTCTGTGTCGACTACCGGGATCTCAACCAGGCTAGTCCAAAAGATGACTTCCCTTTGCCAAATATACACATCCTGATTGACAATTGCGCCAAGCATGAGCTACAGTCATTCGTAGATTGCTTCGCTGGTTATCATCAGATCTGGATGGATGAGAAAGATGCTGAGAAAATGGCTTTCATCACGCCGTGGGGGATGTATTGCTACAAGATGATGCCATTCGGCCTGAAGAATGCAGGGGCCACCTACATGAGGGCCATGACTACCATCTTTCATGATATGATACACAAGGAGATAGAGGTACATGTAGATGATGTTAATATCAAATCCAAGAAGGCCGCTGACCATATAGAAGATCTGAGGAAGTTCTTTAATAGACTGCGGAGATACAACCTGAAACTAAATCCCGCAAAGTGTGCATTTGGGGTTCCTGTTGGGAAATTGCTTGGATTTATTGTGAGCTGTCGAGGAATAGAACTGGATCCATCGAAAGTCAAAGCCATTCAGGAACTACCACCGCCGAAGAACAAGAAGGATGTGATGAGTTTCCTGGGAAGGCTTAACTACATCAGCCGATTCATAGCACAGTCTACAGTTATCTGTGAGCCAATCTTTAAGATGTTAAAAAAGGATGCCGCCGCTAAATGGACCGAGGACTGCCAAAAGGCCTTCGACAAAATCAAGGAGTACCTGTCAACACCACCAGTCCTAGTCCCGCCTGAGCCAAGTAGACCTTTATTACTTTACCTCGCAGTGTTAGATGGAGCTTTCGGCTGCGTTCTGGGGCAGCACGATAAAACAGGAAGGAAGGAGCAAGCCATTTATCATCTCAACAAGAAGTTCACCCCGTACGAGTCCCGGTATTCTCTATTGGAACGCACCTGTTGTGCTTTGACTTGGGTAGCTCAGAAGCTGAGACATTACTTCTGTGCCTATACTACATATCTCATATCAAGAATGGATCCCTTGAAGTACATCTTTCAGAAGCCCATGCCTACTGGCAGGCTAGCCAAGTGGCAAATCCTGTTGAGTGAGTTCGACATTGTTTACGTGACTCAAAAAGCAGTCAAGGGATAGGCACTGGCAGACCACCTTGCCGAAAACCCCGTGGATGGAGGATACAAACCCCTGAAAACGTATTTTCCTGACGAAGAGGTATCATTCATAGGAGAAGACATTTCAGAACCCTATGACGGTTGGAGAATGTTCTTCGATGGAGAAGCAAACTTCAAAGGAGTTGGCATAGGAGCAGTCTTGATATCAGAAACCGGTCAGCATTATCCAGTTTCCGCCAAACTCAGGTTCCCCTGCACCAACAATATGGCCGAGTATGAAGCTTGCATCTTAGGGCTCAAAATGTCCATTGACATGAACGTGCAAGAGCTGCTAGTGATTGGAGATTCAGATTTACTTATACATCAGGTACGAGAAGAATGGGCAACCAAAAACTCCAAGATACTCCCGTATCTACATCACGTACAGGAATTGAGAAAGAGGTTCATGAAGGCGGAATTCCAACATATTCCCAGAATCCAGAATGAGTTCGCCGATGCATTGGCTACCCTATAATTTATGATACAACATCCTGACAATAATTTCATTGATCCCATTCCGGTGAAAATCCATAATCAGCCAGCTTACTGTGCCCATGTCGAAGAGGAAGCAGACGGAAAGCCTTGGTTTCATGATATCAAGGAATATTTGGCAAAAGGAGAGTACCCGGAGCTTGCTAATCATACTCAGAAACACACACTTCAGAGATTGTCCAACAACTTCTTTCACAACGGAGGAATCCTGTATAGGAGGACTCCCGATTTAGGATTATTGAGATGTGTCGACGCAAAAGGAAGCATCCAGGATACTAGAAAAAATTCATGTTGGGACCTATGATCCACATATGAACGGTTTTGTCTTAGCAAAGAAGATACTCGAAGCTGGTTACTTTTGGATGACTATGGAAACGGACTGCATCTAGTATGTCTGAAAATGCCACCGCTGTCAGATACATGCAGACATGATAAAGGTACCTCCAAGCGAGCTCAACACAACAAGCTCACCGTGGCCGTTCGCCGCCTGGGGAATGGATGTTATCGGACTAATCGAGCCTGCCGCTTCCAACCGACACAGGTTTATCCTAGTAGCCATCGACTATTTTACAAAATGGGTCGAATCAGCATCTTACAAAGCAGTGACTAAGAAAGTCGTGGTAGACTTTGTCCGCGACCGCATTGTTTGTCGATTCGAAATTCCAGAGTCGATCATTACTGATAATGGCTCCAATCTAAACAGCGATTTGATGAAAGCTATGTGTGAAACCTTCAAGATCAAACACAAGAATTCCACAGCCTACAGTCCTCAGATGAATGGAATTGTAGAAGCCACCAACAAGAATATCAAGAAGATATTGAGGAAAATGATAGAGAAGCATAAATAGTGGCACGAGAAGTTATCCTTTGCTCTTCTGGGGTATCGTACCACAGTCCGCACATCAACTGGGGCAACCCCCTATATGCTGGTTTACGGTACAGAGGTTGTCATTCCCGCTGAGGTAGAAATTCCTTCCCTAAGGATCATACAAGAAGCCGAGCTTGACGACACAGATTGGGTAAAAGGTCGTTATGAGCACCTAGCCCTTATAGATGGAAAGAGAATGAATGCAGTCTGCCATGGTCAACTCTATCAGAACAGAATGTCCAGAGCCTTCAACAAAAGAGTCAAGCCAAGACAATTCACACCGGGGAAGCTGGTGTTAAAGAAAATTTTCCCGCATTAAGATGAAGCCAAAGGGAAGTTCTCTCCTAACTGGCAGGGCCCATACATGGTTCACCAGGTTTTGACGGGAGGAGCCCTCATACTTGCAGAAATGGACGGAGAAGTCTTGCCAAAGCCGATCAATTCAGAACTCACGATTGGAAACTGGGGCAGAATTTTGAGGAGGACCCTCAAAATTCCGAAGTAATTTCAGTCGATTGCCGCACAAGCAATAGTCAGAAGCATCAACCCATCAAACTGGGGCAGAATTTTGAGGAGGACCCTCAAAATTCCGTAGTAGGAGAGGTTGCAATGTCCTGAACTACGTCACAATCGTCGGTTCATATTTTTAATTTATGCCATATTTTTACCAAATCATGCATGATTATTGTTGAGACTGCTTTGTTTAGCAACGCTACCCCAATGATACAGACGATATCACCAGATCAAAGCCGAATGCGTCAAGCAAAGCCAGCGAGGATACGAACTAACCTTCCCCCTTACAAAACTCACAATTTTTTTTTGGATGCAGGCACTAGGATTACGAAATCATTGAACATACTGTACACCCATGGAACAAAAATTGTTCAAGAATACGACTCTCCAAATCATTACACTTGCCAACATTTGCTATCACACGCACCCGTAATGTTCCGTATGTCACAATGCTCCCAGTAATCACAACGCCGCAATCTGCTATCAGCTAAGAAAACTTTACTATCATTTGCTATTTTATTTCTTGCATAAGGCTACCATTCTGCCTTCCAATTTGCATAAGGCTACTATTCTGCCTTCCGAGACCAAACGTTGTCTCCATCTGCATTTGCATTGCATAAGGCTACCATTCTGCCTTCCAACCTGCATAAGGCTACCATTTTGCCTTCCGAGACTAAACGATGTCTCCATTTGCATATGCATTGCATAAGGCTACCATTCTACCACCAACCTGCATAAGGCTACCATTCTGCCTTCCGAGACTAAACGTTGTCTCCATCTGCACCTGCATGGTTGAAAGATCGCCACATACTGCATCTGCATGGCTGAAAGATCGCCACATACTGCATCTACATGGCTGAAAGATCGCCACATACTGCATCTGCATGGCTGAAAGATCGCCACATACTGAATCTGTATGGCTGAAAATTCGCCACATACTGCATCTGCATGGCTGAAAGATCGCCACATATTGCATCTGCATGGCTAAAAGATCGCCCCATACTGCATTTCATAGGCTGAAAGATTGCCACATACTGCATCCTTCATGGGCTGAAATATCGCCAACTCATCCAAAGGCGTCATCGTTCGGAGGCACCATCTTCATAGCCTGAGAACACTATGTCATGGCCTGAGGATCTCTTTCAATCTTTTGCACATCATTATTCAAAGGCGTCATGGTTCGGAGGCACCATCCTCATAGCCCGAGAACATCATCCCATGGCCTGCGAATCCCTTATCATACAACCCATGGCCCAGGACATCATGGTCTAAGGACGTCATCCTCATCGTCCAAAGACAACATTCATCGTCCAACGGGAATTTGCATCATGTTTAAATTCACGCAGAATATATGCTTGTATTGCTTATTTGCAGGTAAGACGGCAAGCAACGGCCGTCCCAGCAGGAGCGATCCCGCTCCAGTTCCCGCAGCCATATCAAACCCAACCATTCCCGTAAATCGTCCACTCACACAACCCTAGACTGTTGCGTCCGTTCTTGAAACTCGCCTCATCGGCATACTCCGTCGTGAATCCTGAACTACATACTGACCCCGATTCCTGTAAAACCCGGGTATACTGTACGGCAGCTCGGAAGTCGGGGTGCAGCCTAACCGTCTTCAACCATTTCGCNCCATAGTTTTAGAGGTGTTAAATTGATTTATTTCCTCCCTTTTTATCCGTAAAATCCCCAGTAATTATTTTCAAAATTATTATTTTTGATAATTCATCTATTGAATTTCTATATTTATGCCAAAATATGGCTAAGGTAATTTTTACATATTTTTATAATTATATTTAGTATTTTTCAAAGCTAAATTGCCCATAAATGCAATGTTAGCCCTTTTAAGTTTAATTAGGTTTTATATGCATAAAATTAGATCCTGTATTTTTAAATTACTAATTATGTACTATAAATCATTTTAGCATTTTTAAATTATTTTTAGAAATTATCTACTATTTTATAAAAATTAACTGGGAAAAATGACTATTTAACTTATAGCAAAAATTGGCTTTCAAATCTAACCTAAATCAAACAGACCCCCAACCCAATTGGAAAACCCACCGGACCCAAGCCCAAACCCGAGCCATACCCGACCCACCTACCCCATTCAATAGTGATCGTTGATCATTCATATCACCAGTCCCCATTTCCCCTTCAAAAATTAAACCCAAACGACCCCAAACCCTCTCATTCTTCACTCAACCAAACTCTCGTCTCTCTCTCTCTCTATCTCTGGTTCTCTCTAGAACCTTCTCCCCTTCCCCCTCCTCTCCGATGAACCTTATCCATCTTCTCTAGCCATCTCCCTGCCTGAATCCATGGTGGTCTCACCACCGACCAGCCTCATGGCTCCCTTTTGAACGTGTGTCATCGTTTTGAGGCCTTCAAGTGAACCGGAGGCGGTTCACTCGCCTCCCATGGTTTCCCGTGCTATTTTCCGGCCATCCATGGCCGTTCGAGTAAGATCTGTGACTTTTCCGGCTAAACCAGTAACTTTTCAAGGTTTTCTCACTTTCTCTGGGTTCTCCGAAACCCTAACTTCAAAGATTTTTCGGTTTTCTTTCAGATCTGTCTTAGATTTGTGCATATTATGAACCTTTTTGTGTTTTCCTCAAAGGTTTTTCCCAATTTTTTCAAAGTGACTCTCCGTCTTCAAGATTAGGGTTTTCTTAACCTCTTTTAAAAGACTTCTCCTCTGATTTTCAGTATTGTCATATGATTTTACTATGTTTAAACTATTTGTTTGTGTTTTTCTTCTACCTGATTTATCGCGTTGAAAACCCTAAGTATCTTTGATTTTATCCGGAGTTCTGGAACTGTCTTTGTTTATTTTGTATGTATACCTGTTTCCATTGAGTTCTTTATGTTTGGACCCTTTTTCTTTGTTTATCTTGACTGATTCTGAGTACTTACCGCTTTTTAACTCAACTCTGTTAAAACCCTAATTTCTTAAAGATTTTCTTCACTTGTTACTGTGAGTTTTAAAGACTTTCTTTGCTTGTTTCTGTGTGTTGGTTTGATCTCCTTTATCTATTGCTGTGTGTTAGACTGGTTTCTTCATGCTGGTTCTATGTGTTAGCCATGACTACCTGACTTTGCTGATTACCATGCTTCGAGTGGGTTCTTTTGCTACTGAGTCCTCAGCCTACTCGTGTCACTTCTGTGTGATTGTGTTCATCTAGTTTATTCCTCTCTTGTTTCCTTTTATCGATATAGCTGACCTTGCATGTCTGATACACCTGTTCATTCTTCTCTATTTATATGTCAAAGTGCAAAATCACGACTCCCTCTTGATTGATCCTGATTTCCTTAAATTACGATTTGATTGCAAGATTTTCTTATAAACCCCTGAAATTTTACTCGTTTTTTTAAGTTGATTGATTCCATTCCCTTATTTATGTGGTGCTTCATTCTTGCTGAATCCTTTCCAGAAATTAAGTATATTTTGTACTTAGACTCAATTATATACTCTATACTTTTACTACCCCTTATATGTTAAAAACCAATCTTTCTCAAACTGATTTTCTTTCCTTAAGTTATCCCTGTTAGTATCCGTTAAGCTGTAATTCCTTTTTTAAAGGGGAGTACTTGTATCTAATTGTGATTACTTCCATATTTGTGCCGAACCTTTACTTGTTACCTTAATTGCTACCTATTTTTCAAAGCTATAAATACCCTAAGTCTTTTATTAACAAGACACGAACAATAAGTTCAGAACACACACATACACACTCAAACTCTCTCTTTTTTCCCTACTACTTGTGCTACTGCTTGTCTAGCCGGCTGAAAGCCAAGGCTAGACTGTGGAATTCTACTTGCTTTACTTTTCTGCACTTTGCTTCCTTAACTGGTATGTCCTAGTTTAATTTTAAAGCCTCAACAACAATATGCTTCTCTTATTGTTTCAGTTTCTCTCATTGTTGGTCTACTTCTACTTGTGGTTCTATTGTGAAACCCGTAGTTGAGTTACATTACTAGCATGCTATTATGTCTCCCCTTCCCTTTAGATTAATGCATTCCCTTATATGTGTTTCAAAGCATGCCTTGTCAATCACTTGCTGTGTACTTACCATCTTATGAATCCCAAATCCTTATCCCCTCCATGTGTTTATGTTCTTTCTGACTGGTTTGTGATTATGCCAGTATCAGCTATTGTTGAGCATGTCCAAACCAGTCCTAAGACCCTTGCTGGGGCTATGTGTTTACAGTCAAATGTCTGTGTATCCCCAAATCCCTTGACCCCCCTGTGTGACTACTGATTCTGTGTGTGATCCCACCTTAAGGTGTTTGAGTTTTGTTTACTACTACAACTGTTGTCAATCATCTCTATTACTGATTGCTTTCAAAATGGACTTGTCAGTCCAGTTTTCAAACAAACTCCTTTCAAACATGCGTTCTACACCTTCACTATACTCTTAGAATACTAGGTTCTGCCCCTTTTGTGTGAGCCTTGCCTTGGGACCCTTGAGCTCCCTCTTAAGTGTTTAGCTTAATACCTTCTAATTTGTTTCCTGTATGCAGTCTTACTAATTTTGCACTTGTCATGAACTTTTAGTAATCTCTTAGGGTAACACTAGAATATCTATAAGTTCATCTGTTCTAAGTTTGTCTTGATATGTTTGATCAGTGCTGAGTCCTTTTTTGTCGTTTATGTGCCCTGATAATGTGTTCTCTAGCATGTCTTTAAACCATACTCTTTCAAGTAATTGATTAACTCTAGGGTACTTATCAGATTTATGTTTTCCTGCCATGTTTGAATACTATTTGTGAGTAAGCATAACTTGTCCTTAATACCAGCATGTACACTTAGCCTAATTAGACCTTTCAGGCTTTAACTCATTAAGTACTATGCATGAAGAACTTTGCAAATCTTGCCAACTTGTTTTTTTAGATCTTTCAATGTAATTCTACCTATGTGTTCAAGTCTTGCTACCCTCTGTTCTGAACTCTGTTATGTTGTCTTCCTAAAATCAAGTAGGTCTTTTAATCTGCCCCGTAGCCATTGCCTCCTTTTATATGCTGCTTATGCTGTCCTGAATCCCCATTCCTAGGTCCTTTAGGTTCTGTCCTTGACCTCCCCAGTGTGAGCACTGCTCGGGGTCCAGGTGAGACCCTTGTGAACTCTGACTCACTGGGGTTTGGTTCCCAATCTCCTTTGAATTATTTCTGAGCATTTGTTCTCTAGTGTGAGCACTGGCCTGGGTTCTCGAAGCCCTTGGGACTCTGACACACTAGAGATTTGGAATCTTTGTTCTATGGGTGAATCATTCACCACTGGTTATTGTGTATCTATGAAAATGAGCCTTGGAGATGTTATGGGTTGAAGGCCTGGATTGTCCAGGTGTATTTGGGCCTGTTGTAGGCTCTCTATAGTTTTATTTATTCTGTAATTCATTCATTAACCTGGTCTGTAATAATTTTATAATAACAATTCTGGGGTATTTAGTAAAATTGGGAAGGGTTTCTTATTTTCACTTGCAAAATCGGGTAGAAATCTTGCCTCTAGGGTCTTTATTTGTGCTGTTGATTCTGCTTATAAATTCCATATTATGTTGCTGTATGTTAGAAATCCTGCCTATAGGTTCTATATTGTATATACATGCTAGAAATCCTACCTATAGGACTAAC